>NW_008824231.1:5918891-5938387 GCF_000699105.1 Pygoscelis adeliae | reverse complement strand
ACTGAGCCCTGGGGAACACCGCTCGTGACCGGCCACCAACTGGATTTAACTGCATTCACCACAACTCTCTGGGCCCGGCCGTCCAGCCAGTTTTTTACCCAGCAAAGAGTGCACCTGTCTAAGCCATGAGCCGCCATCTTCTCTAGGAGAATGCTGTGGGAGACGGTGTCAAAGGCCTTACTGAAGTCCAGGTAGACCATATCCACAGCCTTTCCCTCATCCACTTAGGCGGGTCACCTGGTCATAGAAGGAGATCGGGTTGGTGAAGCAGGACCTGCCTCTCATGAACCCGTGTTGGCTGGGCCTGATCCCCTGGTTGTCCCACACCTGCCTTGTGAGTGCCCTCAAGAGGAAATGCCATAATCAATGGAAACCACTATTCTCTGGAATAAACTTCTTTCTTTTCTTCAAACCTCTGTAGTGGTGGTATCTAGCATTACATGCCTGTTAAATTTGGTTGCAGATACTGTTTTTACAAGTGTTTTGGAGGATCGTTCTTTATTAGGAGTCTCTGGTGAGACCCCACCTGGAGTACTGTGTCCAGCTCTGGAGCCCTCAGCAAAGGAAAGACATATACCTGTTGGAGTGGGTCCAGAGGAGGGCCACAAAAATGATCAGGGGGATGGAACATCTCTGCTATGAAGAAAGGCTGAGAGAGTTGGGGTTGTTCAGCCTAGAGAAGAGAAGGCTTTGGGGAGACCTTATTGCAGCCTATCAGTACTTAAAGGGGGCTTATAAAAAAGACGGCGGCAAACTTTTTAGCAGGGCCTGTTGTGACAGGACAAAGGGGAATGGCTTTAAACTAAAGGGGGCTAGATTTAGACTAGATAGAAGGAAGAAATTTTTTACGCTGAGGGTGGTGAAACACTGGCACAGGTTGCCCAGAGAGGTGGTGGATGCCCCATCCCTGGAAACGTTCCAGGTCTGGTTGGAGGGGGCTCTGAGCAATCTGATCTAGTGGAAGATGTCCCTGCCCACGGGACAGGGACTAGGTGACCTTTAAAGGTCCCTTCCAACCCAAACTATGATTCTAAAACCAGAAAAAAGTAGAAGATGACTTCTGAAGGAAGACTAACTGGACAGATGTGTCAAGCATAGTGTAGGAATATTTCTGTACCAAGCAAACAGCTAATTCAGGCTTCCCGAGTAATTCTGAGATCTTCAGGATTTTCTGAACGCCATTTAATTTAGCTTTTTATGACATGGCTAAGTGTGCAGCTTTACAATGTTTGATACTATCTAGAATATTTTTATTTTGGGGGATTGTGCTTGTATTTTCTGTCATCAAAATTGTTTGCCCACCCTAGAGCTAATATGTCCATAAGGATGTAGATGATATCTGACAAACGTTGTCCTGCAGAGATGTGGCCTGGAGTTTTGAGAAGGACAGTTGTGGCCCAGTGCTATTCAAAATGGATAAGATTTGCATGTAGTACAAAGTCTGCTGCAGCTATAATGGCAACAGGCTGTTTTATTGTTTAATGGGATGGAGTGGAAAAATGTATTTTTAAAATAAATGTATCTATATTACTGTTTGCTGTAAATTAATACCCCTAATAAGGTCATCTGAGTTTGCTTTTCTGATGAGAATCAAAATTCAATTTATCATCTCAAAGTCTGATTTTCTGTTTGTTTTCATTTATACAACCCCCATTACAGAAATTAGGTCCCAGTCTTCATTACAGGTATTGTCAGCTCTCTTAAAGAAAAGTTAACATCACCTTTTAGAGAAGAAGAATTGAGGCACCGAAGGAGTAAGGGCCACCTTTGTAAGGGGAATAATGTGTTTATCGACCCTACTAAGATGCCTAAATCCAACATTTAGGTCTTACTTACATTCACAAAGCACTGTGAAATCCTAAATCCTTGTTTCGCAGTACCCGTGTTTCTGGTCTTGGCCTTTACAGTTCACTAAGCAGGGCCAGGACTGCTCCATCTAATCTGTGGTGTTCAGTGTCAGCCTGCGTCCTGAGAGCATTTTCATCCTGGGCACGGTCGGGGGGACAGCAGGAGCCTATGACTGGTCACAGGAGGCTGCGTGGAGAAGGCCTCTTTCTTCTGGGAGAAACGGCTGTGGTGATGCTCTCCTGCTTACGTGGTCAGAGGTAAGGCAAATCGTGGTCAGCTGAGGTTTTCAGAGTGACCGTGGCCTGCTTGCTCCTTTACCTGGGACGCCAAGACAGTCTGTGGCTGCTCCGACCACGAAGGGCAGGTGACTCCTCTCAGCAGCAGCTGCTGTCACCCCCACCCCTCCTGTCATTCCTCTGCCACCAGCATCTTGTTCCCCTGGATCCTCATCCCCCATGGCACTCACCACAAATCATCACCTTCCTTTTGCAGGGTGGGAGCAGCCAGTGCTGCCCCCTCATCCTTGGTGTGGCAAAACTTGGCAAATTTGGGTTTTTCCTAAACTGCTGAGGAGCTCTGAACCAACGTTGTCACGTGTAAAACAAAACACACACATGCTTTATTGGAGAATTAAGGGCTGATTCTTTTTAGAGCCTCCAACTGTAATTTAATTGCGAACTACCTTCTCAAATCTCCCAGGACTGCTTTTTTAATTCATTAAGTTTACAATTTGCAGTAAAGGAGAACTCGTGGAATTACCTGTGTGCCTTTGACCATTTTCAAAAATA
The DNA here is from genome assembly GCF_000699105.1 of Pygoscelis adeliae. Classification (NCBI taxonomy): domain Eukaryota; kingdom Metazoa; phylum Chordata; class Aves; order Sphenisciformes; family Spheniscidae; genus Pygoscelis; species Pygoscelis adeliae. Next base: position 5,935,751 of record NW_008824231.1, on the reverse strand, counting down.
AGTTAAGCCAAGCAAATTACCACATCCCCTTGGCTCACATTCATGGTAAGAGACATGTGAGACTCTGGGGGAGGGGGGAAGTTTCTGTGCATGTGTGACAGAGAGACACTGAGATGACGAGAAGAGCATATTAATCATTTATGCTGTCACTACACGTTTAAGCGGACCAAGGAGACAAGGGGCAAAAGGCAACCCACGCAGTAGTCTGCAAGTTAACACACTTGATTTCTTAGAAACAAAGTTCCTTGGTTAGAGCTACGTTCCCTGTGTTCAGACCGTGACAAATCTTCCCATAGCAGTTTAAGACATTATCATCCCTTCTGTCCTCCATAACCTTCCCTAAGAGGATGAATTCTTCATAAGGGAATATGTCTCAAGACAGCAAACTGTGAACTGGAGCAGGGAAGCGTGTCGCCTTCAGCTGACTGCTGTGTTACAACCGCCCTGTGCCGCGGCTGGGGCGGAGGCAGTGATGCTGGGCTCCGCTTGATTTCCCCAAAGCTCGTTTGCTGTAACCTGACCGCCGAGGAGATTTCAGCTCAGCTACCACCACTGATCGCAGCTACAGCAATATTTCACAGGAGGGGAAGGTGTTTTACTGCATTTACAAATGAGAAGATAAACCGATGGAGTTTAGGAATGAATTTACGGGGTGCTAAATATACTGTGATACTGTGTACAGAACCTAAATTCAGAAGGGATAATTCTGCAAAGTGTGAATGGGGGTATCTGGCTACGTTTAAAAGTGCGCATTCAGTATTCATGTTGGTAAATAGGACTACACTCAGAAAAAATCATATTCTTCATTAGAATAAATTATCATATATGATTTTTGTTTTGAGACTACCCAAAGGCATTGTACTCCACGGTGGAGTAATGGTCTCCTCACATACTGTTTTGAAAATCCGTGTCATGTCTCAGTCACCAGAGCTGGAAAATACTGATGAAGAGAGTGTGTGTGTGTGTGTGCATGTATGTATGTATCTCCTACCGGCAAATATACACATACCAATACATAACAAATATATTGCAATATTTTGTAATAGTTATTTATGAAGGCCAAATTATTTTGTTCCTAAATCTGTTGAAAAATATTCCTTTTTTCATTTGATATTCAAGGGTCAGATATCAGTTTGGAACAGTTCATGGTACCTAATCGTACAAGGGTGCATTGGTTGACTCTATGTTTTTCCTTTGTGAATCTCAAATGGCTACTTTTCCTTTAATTTTGAAGAGGACATTTTATGTATTAAAATGATTGAATACTGAATCTTATCTTAGCTGCTGCTACAAAAATGGAAGCCAAACAGGAGGTAATAGATTAATCTAAAAAAATGTCTTTCTGTAGTGCCAAGAAGTCAGGATTTTGGTTAATCTCTATTGTTATTCTTCTGAAGAGAGGGAAAATAAATAATACAATAATGAAATATACAGCATGTCATGAAATGGTTAGTTTTAGTATTTAGCTTCTGTTGTCTTTGTAGAGAAATTACAGTAAAGTTCCTTTCTCTTTTATGACACATCTGAGCTATCTTGCTTACATTACATTATTAAAAAAATAAATCACTAGCAGTTTTATGTAGACATACAATAGTGTCTATGACTATTTGTCTATGAGTGTTTGCATCCATCTAAGTAAAGTGAAATGTAAAACTTGGATGTGATCCTTTAATATATCCAAGTAATAAACTGGTATTGTGGTGTTGTGGGTAATAAAGCACAACTATGCATGAAGTACACCCTCGGCAAATAAATTAGAGTATTCTGTATACTCAAAATAATGGTTTCTCTTCCAGGGTGTGCATTAGATGGCAGTTAGTATGAAGGAAGTAATTAAAAAGAAGGGACTAAACAGAGACTAAGAGTGGGAGAAGGGGGAATGCTATGAAGAACAGACCAGAGGAGGGGGAAATGTGTCACTGTAATAAAAGCATTCATAGAAAGTTACTTTGAACATGAAATAGAGACTACATGAGCCGTCCTGTGCGGTGTGGGGTGGTTGGGGTTTTTTCATTCTTTTGTTTGGGAAAAATTCTACAGTAATTTCTTCTTTTTAAGACATTAAAATTAGCAGAGAACATAAAAATATCGGAAGTTGTTGACACATGTGTGAGTAAATCTCTTGTAAGATCTAGGCCAGGGGCAATATATCTGTACACATTTTTTAGCTTTAGATATACATCTATATCCATCTACCTCCCTATCTGTCTAGCTATATTCATCTTTTATGACCCAAACACAGCTGCAAGTAAGGAGTGGTTAACAAACTGTGGATTGAATGATCAGAATATCTTTTTCTGTTTTGACTTATGCCATCTGGAAAACAGTGACTGAGAAGAATATTTGGTAGCTAAAGCAATAAGCAACTGAACCTGCAGTTGTAGAGCAAGATTTTGGCTCATGCTGTGAAGTCTGTCATGAGATATTTGAGCTAGAGAGCATTGAGTTGAAGTTAGAGATGTGGTATCTCATGCTATCTGTAGCTCTGCTGACACTGTTGCTGGAAAACAGCAATCCAATGTTGTGCTTGCAAGCTGAGAGAGATGTTGGGAAATGAGAAAGATAAGATTTACAAGAATAATCAAAGGCCTAAGAAAATTCAATATATTTATGTAATTCTCAAGAGGTTGGGAAGTTGTTCAGACGTGTTCTCTGTAGGATACTCATCTTGTCCAACTGAGATCTCTACAGTGTAACTTTCTGCATCTGAGCTAGTTATCTAGACTTCTGTGACAGTCAGTGAATAGAAAAATTTTCCCTGTGCTATTCATCTCAACTTGAATTAGTAATTAAAATATGTCATACAATATTTCTGAAAGTGTTTTTTTACTTTCAACTGGCTCTAAAGAAAGTCTAGAGAAGTAACTCATGTAAAAATTGATAATGTAGATGTCCAAGGTAACGAAGGTGAGACGAATCCTACTCTTTGAACATTCAGGAGAAGTAGATGCCTGATAACAAAATGCTGTTAATCTACCAGAAAAAAAAGCGTAACAAGATGCAAACAATCTATTGATGCTCACAGATGTGTAGCTGGGGTGTAGAACTATTTCGCTCTTGTTAGGTCTAAACAGCAAGTTATCTTCTTTCTTCTTTTCTTTTCTAGAATGATTACAAGAAATTGTCTATGCAATGCAAGGATTTTGTAGTTGGACTCCTTGATTTGTGCAGAAATACAGAAGAAGTGGAAGCTATTTTGAATGGTGATGTAGAGATGAGCCATAATAATGGAGAACGTGGTCGCCCCAGCCTTAGCCGCTTAAAACTCGCCATTAAGTATGAAGTTAAAAAAGTAAGCAATTATGTTGATCAAACAGACATGTCATGATAGTGATATTAAATTGTGTTGTTATTAAATGTTTATGTTTTGGTAGCCTCTGACACTTAAATGAACATTTGGGCTGTTCTGCACAGTATATTTTACAAACAAAAGAATCCTTGCCCCAGATAGCTTGCAATATAACCAAGGAGTAGGTATTCGGGGTGGATACTGGTCACAGTGAGTATGAGAAAACGGCTCTAAAAAAATGTGTGGCTATATGCAAATTTTGTGGATACTTACTTGTTTTTAGTTTTAATCTATTTTTGAAAAAAGATGGAAGAAATTTGCACTACTTCTGCAGCCTGGAAAAGTATAAGATTTAATAAAAACCAGAGGATAGCACAGCAGTCCTGTGCACAGAATGATAACAAATACTGATACGCATTTTTGTCAAGCTGTTGTGTCTTACTCAGAAAGTTGAGAAAACTTAGTGAAATTGCGTGTTTCACAGAAAATGTATATTTGTCTGTATAGAGAGGATCAGAGACACAATGTAGGAGTAATAGTACTGTGGTTCTTACTTCTGAAGAAGAGCAGGCTGCAGGCAGTGTCAAATACAGGAGTTATTGTCCCTTCTTTGGCTTACTTTCATTTCTACTGTCAGTTTAATACTCTGGTCTGCATCTGAAAAGTGTTCAGTGAAACCAGCTGAGTTAGTAGCTGCACCAAGACCCTTGAATTACCCAGAAAACTTCTCTTGGATAGTATAGGTTGTAAAGTCGTATGTGACGTGTGTGAACCAGGGAGAAATGATTTGTGTGATGAAGTTTGTACAACTGAAGATCAAGAAGGTACAACTCAGGAATATACTTCGAAAGCAGGTTACCCTAAAGTAGAGCTGTCTCCTGACAGAGCAGCAAGACCTTTGATAAAACTTTTCCTTCATAGTGAAATGGATCAGATCAACACTGTGAAAATAAACAATATCTTATTTTAACAAAAAAAAATAGATAGGGAATCAGGACTCTTAAAAATCCAGTATAGACTGAACATACAGATCTAATTTATCAGGGAAGAGCTGCAGATTTTTTACAAAAACTGAGTTCACATCTCTGGGGGACACCTAAAACATTTATATGTGAGGAGTATTTGTGTGTTCATGAAGGGAAGAAAAGAAGAAAACCATTTTGACTGAAGAACACCTACCAGCATATGAACACAAACCTGCAAAACACTTGGCAAGCTACGGTCACTAAAGAGAGCTGAAACAACTTTTGAAGAGAAGATATCACATTGACCTTGTCCTTCATAGTATTTGAGTCTTAATCCTTCCTTGAATATGAACTTTCTTTCAACACTTTCTCTTGTCTGAATAAAGATATTTCTTGCACCTTCAGCCAATCATCCTTTAAATATAGAGAATTATTCTAGAAAAAAATACTAGATTCAGTTAAATTTTTAATTTTATTTCCAGGTCTCGACTTAAAAATTTATGGTGCACAAGAATCCACTGTTTGTTAATATCTACCTTTGTAAGATGCTTCTTATACTTTACAGAGGTTTTGACAGAAAAGAGGTTTATAGGCCAAACTTCTCAGTTTTGCAGACTTTGTCCAAAAGATTCCAGAATCAAGTTATAAATAGTTCTTAGCTGATTTCCTGCAAAAGTGACAGCTGTTTTTTTATGCCAGCTGAAAAAAAATGGTATTTTCCATTTTAGCACATGAAAATTTGGCATATTCCTTCTTTCATAACTAAAGACTATATAGCATCCTTTGCAGAACAGAAAGACTTAAAGTTTTGGAATTTCTGAAGTAGTAACATGAAACTTATAAATGCCAGAAAGAAGTAGAGTTTGCCTAGATAAGGTTTATGTTTAATTACCCTTAGATGGAAATTAATAGTTTGTGATGGAACACAATGTCAATAAAATAATAGTTTTTTAAATTAAAGGTTTTATTGTTGCTGATAGCAACATGCCTGCATGCTGGGAGATTATGCTCATCAAAAAACTTTCTCTCATACCCTTGTTAATGCTCCTTTGAATATAAGCTGAGTTGTTGCTGTTCCCACATTCTTAATGTGCTGGTATTTTAATAAAAGATATTCTGATAGCAATATTGTTTTGTTGTGCTTCTTTTCTTTGTTACAGTTTGTAGCACATCCAAACTGCCAGCAACAACTTCTCTCAATCTGGTATGAGAATTTGTCAGGTTTACGGCAGCAGACCATGGCAGTGAAGTTTCTGGTTGTTCTTGCTGTTGCAGTAGGACTGCCATTCCTTTCAATGGCTTACTGGCTTGCTCCTTGCAGTAAGGTCAGTCTGTGAAATCTTGTAATGGCCTTTTATTAACTCCTGTATCATCTGTATGTAGATTCCTGTCTGGCAAAGATGAAGCATGAGTATAAATTACTGACATGATTAAATAATACTTCAGAAACGTGTTATTTTAAAGCTGAGTTAGAATGGAATGGCTGCAAGACTGCATGTTCTGACAATTGTAATTAAGACAGGTAAATGTGTTGTGTTAAATGCACTGTATGTTAAATCAAATTACAATGGTTGAGCAAGAGTTGCCTTGTAGAAATTGTACTTTAGAAACGATGAGTCAAACTATTCTTCATTTAGTTGTTGCCTTAGTAGGCAGACGCAGAGGATCCTAATTTCCCATTGATTCAGAGTTAGACTAAGTTCAAGCTATGTGTTGATTCCAGTTACCTCAAAGGCAATTTTATTTTTGATGATTAAAAATTAATAGATAACAGTCACTGAAACATGAATGCCAGAAATTAAAACACTCATCATCAGTTTTCTAGAAGTCAAGTGAACTGTGTTGGCTTGTCAAGACAGTGCTAATACTCATTATATTCCATGAGGTTTTTAAAGCAGTCACACAGCCTCCTCTGCATCCATTTATAATGCACTGTCTGGATTTGGACGCTACCACTGTTTGGTTGCGTATCTCTACCGTAACAGGTATATATTTGTTTTGGATGATATTTAGTATGGAAAGCCTTTCCACTGAAGGTGGGTTACAATCTCTGACCTCTCTGAACTTTGTGTTGAATCTCTGTTTTAGTTGGTCACTATCCATTTTAAAGGGAGACTGATGGAAAATTTCCCTTGAGAGTATGTTAGAGGGAACAAATGAGATCCTATAAGGATTATTCAACAGTATACTACAGTATAACATCTATGATTTTAGCAGGTCAAATCCTGTGCACATACAATAATTCCAGGGGAAGAGGAAGGTTGAAAGAGAAGACTGAGGTCTTTGTGAGGTTTTTTTATTGTTCTCTGGGAGGAGAAAGGTGGGCCTTTTTTGTTTTGCCCTATTTTTCATTTCTTTCAGTCTGGACAATAAAAATCAGTTATATCATTTTCACTTTTCTGTATAGTGACTAGGATTTTTATGAATACTTTGTCTTAAAACACGCCTGGAGATTCAACATACTTCAGTAATTGGTTTTCAACTATAGCAGTGACTTATCTATTTGTCATTTTCCTTTTTCAATGATTTATTGGATCTTAAAGTGATTTTGAACTATTGTACATTCTGGAAAAGCTATTTCACAGTAGCTTTTTAAAGTCAAGGTTCAAGGAACAACATCCTTTAAGGTTTCACTTCCTCTGTCACTATTAATCATCTCATCGTGTGATTTATATGTTGAATGCTTTTTGTTTCATTATATTCTGCGAATGTAAAATCTAATCCACCTTTTTCACCAGTTGCCATTTCTTACCTTGTGCTTCACTCATACTTGAAAATTTGGTTCTTCTGTTTTCTGAAGGCAAAAATGTTCACTGTTTAATTTCAGAATAGGATGGCTCCAATACAGAACATGATCTGTATCAACAGAATCCATTCTGTGTATGAATTGATGGAATTTTATAAATCTCTTCTCCTCCTACCGGATAAAGTACCCATTATTTTTCCGGGTTTGGCACTATAGGGCACAGTGACAGAAGAGAGGGAAAATACTCACAGTATTTGTGGTGAAAATAACAGCTTGCAGTGGAGTTAGTCTGACACATTTCTTTATTTTCTCATGCCATGGCTCTGAGAAAGGCAAAAATGTCTTTATGACATTTCAACATCTCAGTCAGTTACCTGTATAGCTGACCAGTTTCCTCTTTAGGAAGAAGTTAATTTGAGCTTGGACCACAGATACTGAATTGAGAGGAAGAAATTTCATAGAAATATGTGGACAAAGTCCTGTTGATTTGGCAGGAATTCACTAGTGTCAGATGCCAAAAGGAATTAAGATTGCCCCTTATTTGAGTTTCAGCCAGCAATCCACATGGAGGCACTTCAAAGTTTTGTGAACTGTTTGCTCTGCATTTCTAATTGGTAATTCAGTCTAACTACTGACATAATTAACCCAAAACTTCTAGAATACTATTTTATTACATGACATTTTGAAAGACTAAAAACTTTTTTCAGTTATCTCCAAGAATCTCTATTGTCTGTGCTGTACAGCTCTAATTAATAATAGAATTTAGATTTTTAGCTCTATGAATTCATAAGTAATTCAGTCAGACCCTGGCCAAGATAAGGGATCTGAATTTGAAATTGAGTCTTCTTTCACTGTTCCCAGCCACCTGGGGTTGGCATTTCTAAAGAACTTGATAAGTCCCTACAAGCTTTCTAGAAGCATGTTCTGAGGGTTATACACATTCCTCTTTTGCACTCTGGTAAAGGAAAAGAAATTGAACATTATGTCCAGTATATGAGGAGCTAGGAAGTTGTTCTTCCTAAAAAAGTATATGCATTATCTTTTTTTTGTTATCAGGCCTTTTCTCCTTTGTGATAGATGTGCTACCTGGAGTCCTATTTTATCATTTCTTTATCAATGCCACACTCCATAATGTTACAATACTGATTGTTTCTGCAGAGTCACAAAGGTGGAATAATGTGAATCACTCACTCCAGTTCCCAACGATTTCAGGTGACCCTATATACAAACAAATACATGTTGAAGTATCCACAGTATAACTATTGTACATCTTGTCATAACCTAAACCAACCTATAAAACACTCTCCAAAACGCTATAGCAAACCAAAGCACAGAGGATCAGAAACCAGAAAAAACCCCAAAACAAAATCCAAAATCAAAAGCACTTAAATTACAGAAAGAGATTCAGAGCATTTAGAAGATCATGTCCTTGGTCTGTGCAATGGGAGGGGATTTATTATGTCAAAATGCACAGTGAAAGTGTATTAAGGAGGGACTCTAGCTTATAGAAAAGTCCAAACTTGCAAGATTATGGCCTTGTCTTTACATGTTGCTCTTTCCTTCCCTGATTTGTATTTTCTGACCTATATCTTCTCTGTAAAGAGATTCGGAATTTTAAAAGTAATTTCAATATTTTATTAGTTCACTGTTATATGGCAATGTCATAATAACTTCCAGCATTTGTGTAATCAGTTCAACCGTAGTCAGTCTTGCTTCCAGGGAGATTTTACTATATATATATGTAAAAAATACTTTTCTGTCTCTTTTGAAGTGGTGGTGGTGGTGGGGCGCTAGGAGTTCAGTCTTTTAAATTTTGTATTTTTTGATCAAGGGATATATTAACATTACCTCCTTCAGTATTTTTTCTTCTTTTCTGGCTATGTCTCTTTCTGGCATCTGTCTTCTAACCCATCTTCATTTGTGAACACAAGAATAATGCATTTAAAAGGACACTGTCAAGGTACTTTGTAACTTTCCAGCTCTGCTTTATTGTGTGTTGTTTATGACTGTTCCTTCCTAGCTTGAACTAAAATCTTTCCCCGTGACGATTAACTGTTCTCTTTGTAGTTCACACAAAATAATTGGTTGTTGAAGTTCATCTCATGAGTCTGATGGAATATTTTATTTAATAAAAGATAAATTAATTTTATTGAGTGAGAAACATAATGAATGGCATGGGTTTGCAAAATAATATAAAGGAGAAAGAAGATCAAATTTTGTGCCTGATAACCTTGACAGTGTTCCTTTAACAGTATCTTCTTTTTACATTTGTCTAGTTTTCTTAATGCTATCTGTACTGGAGACCTTACCATCGCATCCTCAGCTGCATCTTCTTATTCTATATTTCTGTAAAAGCTGACTATAAGGACAGCAAAATTCTGACTGTGATATTGAAACAAGTGTAGCAAAAATATGAATACCAATAGCTTATCTTTCTGCTTTCCCCTCCCTTTTCCAGACCACAGATTGTTATATGTTTCAGCTGAGATCAGTGACACTTGCTTTCAATTCTTTCCAAGGAAATTTTTGTCAGATACAGATACTGTCTTCATCTAAAATAAAAAAGTATTTTTCTGCAGTTGCCAACTAAGTGAACAAGCTAAGACTTTTACTATTAATACAGGCACTCTCAAAACTAAAGTAAATAATTGCTAAAAGTTCAGCCTTGTGTGAGTTTGTATGGAACCTCTAGGTTTTTTAAGTGTTGCACTAAACCATTTTAAATTGTTCTTAGTCATGACAAAGTTGAGGACATTTCCATTAAAGGAGTCAGGAAGGAAATTAAGACACTACAGAACTATAAACATAACCTTTTGAGGCCTCATGACTTTTTTTAAAAAAGAAAATAAGTTGGGAAAACTGCACAATAACTGTGCTAAATTGAGTATCGCGTCAGTCAGGAAACAGAATTCTTCAATCATAATTCACTCCTGGTGATAATTTAATGCTTTTAGTAAGTTTCAAAATCTCATTTTCTTTGTTGCCTCATAAAGATGACTAGCATGTAGGAAATTCAATAACTGTAATAAATTTTTCTCTTGATTACCTGTAATAGACATAGATGCCCCCAAATAATTACAGAATTATTTCAAAACACTCAGTTAAAAATACATATATGGTGAAACTGATACATTATCCCTCTGACAACAGCAAATAAGTAGAAACTTTTAAAGGTGACTGTCAGCATGGCGTCATAGGATACAACTTTTTCCAAATATTTCCTCCTGTGTGTTATTGAAATATATATTTCTCTGTACTTTTACTGTTCTTTTTATACATTTTTATTTTGGAAGAAGGCAATGCAATATCCTTGTGTTTCATAACCTCTCTTGCAGCTGGGGAGGATAATGCGTGGACCGTTTATGAAGTTTGTAGCCCATGCAGCCTCTTTCACCATTTTTCTTGGTCTACTTGTCATGAACGCAGCTGACAGATTTGATGGCACCAAACTCCGACCTAATGAAACAACAGGCAATGTAAAACAGCTATTTAGGATGAAAACATCCTGTTTCTCATGGATGGAGATGCTGATTATTTCTTGGGTAATAGGTAAAGATTAATTTTTGCTTAAATTTGTCTTGCTATGGTTTCAGTGAAGTTGGACCCAATTTAATCCTTTGCTATTAATGTTATGTGTAAAAATTGCAACAAAAGGAGTTTATTCAACTGGCTGCATTCCCACATTGGCCTCATGTTTCTTATTGGATGTCAGCAGGATTCACATGTGCCCAGTTAATCACAAACATTCAGGTTAAGGACTTAGGTGAAATCTGCGTCATCTGAATATGAATGAATTCAGTTTTATGAATATCAGAGGAAAGCGTCTACCAGTTTTCTGGGTTTTTTTGAGTCAGGCTGTGTCAACTCCCAAGGGGAAAGATTTCCACATCATGGGCCAAGTTTTTTGTATCTAATTGTCTCTTTCTGCTAAGATTCTCTTATTTTGCAAGTATGCCCGCAGAATTCATAGTGTATAGCTGAATGTATTATTGACAAAAGAGAAGCAGAATATAGACCCCTGAACAGTCAGTGGTAGATTTTTCCGTTCCAACACAGGGATGAAATTAATACTATGAATAGTACTGTGAGCTGACCCATTCAATTTGGTGATGCAGTACTAGTCAACATAAGAACTTGAGCACAGACCCTCAAAAATATTTTAGCTGTCTGATTCTTATTTACAAGTCTAATATCGTTTATTCCAATGAGGTTTAGATGCCCAAGTACTTTAAAGAGCTGGGTTCTGGTTGTTAGTTAAGTCAGTAATACAGGAGAGTTAAATTCAAGCTAAGTAAAATCTGTTTCCATTCAAGAGCTTATGCATTTAAAATATTTTGCTTTTGAGCTCTCTGTTATTCGAATTGGAGCCATTTGTACACCAACTGATTCTTATAGCTTTAAAAGACATTGACAATCTTTATTTATTTCATCATATAGCTGTATATAAATTAATATAATTGTGTGTTATGGGAATAATATGGCACTTAGATTTCCAAATATTCTGTAAATATCAGTGTTTTCATCTGATAATAAAGGAGTAAATAATAATTTTCCAATTTGAAGTTCTAGTTTGCTATTTTAATCTATTTTTATTTATTTCAGTGTCATGCATAAGACAGTTTTTGAAAAATTAATTCAGTGCATACAGATGTAGCATTGAATTTAATTACTGTAATTAACATTATAATTGTCCTTACCTGAAAATGATGAAAAGTTCCTTCAGACAATGCGATAACTGCAAAAAATAGTGACATTATTCCAATTCATTTTTTTATTAACTCTCTTTAGAATCCTAGAAATGTACTTCATGATTAAATAAATTTTATCTTGAAAAGGAAAAGGATTTGCTCAATAAAAAGGATGCCATAAACTAATACTGTACTCCTATATTTTATTATTAAGGGGGAATAATTAGGAATCAAACAGATACCTTTCCTCTGTTGAAGAAGCATTAGGTCAGATTCTTACTTTCATGCTCATTTGTCACATATATTTGCAATTTCAGTAAAATAGACTGTAGCCAGGGTACTCTGCGAATAAGAACATGTGAATTCTGCTATTAGTTCTACCACTATATGATCATGCCAGAGCATTTCTGCTCTTTCAGTCTCTTTCTGTGTCTGTAACAGATGGTAATACTCACATCCCATTCTTCTCTTTGAAAGCTTTTGTAGTTGTATAGGAAAAAGAAGTATGAAAGATTGTGATTATTACTCACATGAGAAAGAAGTACTGGAATGTATATGAATTGGCAGGTTCAAGGATTTTAGTTTGTGTTCGAACTCCCACTGACCAAAATGGTTTTGAGTTTGACTGCAACCAAGAGCATATCCTATACATAATAAAATATCAAATAAAACAAACATGAAGATAAAAGAACACACTGTTTTTTCTGTTTTGTCTTATACAGGCATGATATGGTCTGAATGTAAAGAAATTTGGTCTCAAGGTCCAAAAGAATACCTTTTTGAGTTATGGAATATGCTTGATTTTGGTATGTTAGCAATTTTTGCAGCATCATTCATAGCAAGGTTTATGGCATTTTGGCATGCGTCCAGAGCCCAGAACTTCGTTGATGCAAATATGAAAGATCTGACAAGTCCAACACTGGAGCCCAACATAAAGTACTACACTTTAGGTGAGTTGATTGCACATGATTACGACTTACTTCTTGGGCCAAGATGAATTGATTTGCTGTTAATGTCTCCAATACTTTAGTTCCACAATGTACTGCTTAAGAAATTCCCACCCCTTCTTCTCTTTCTCAACCCTACTCTTTGATCACAGTTCCCTTGGCTATGCTCATACATCTCTTTGGGGTCTGTTCTAGGCATCAGGCACTGAAATGATCTAAGATCAAAATAACCCCACTGTCACCCCACCCCTTTTCAAGATTATTTTGATCCAGGTCATTTCATCTGTTCAGTTACACAACGCTATCCTGCAAACACTTGTGTTGGCACAACTGTGAATGTAATGTACTGTAATGCAGGGGCAGAACTAAGCAATGAGATGCAGGAACTTCTTAAACCTGCTTTGCCAGCATAACCAATGTATCTTTTACATATTCTTTGCTTAGAGACTCTTATATTATTTTAATATTTCTCAATCCACCCTCTTTACCAGTAAGAGATAAAAATGTTGACAAACTTGCTTGGCATATATGAGAAGTGACTAGAAGCTATTTTGCCCAAATGAGAAAAAATTAAGCTCTGTTTACTTGTGTTCACTCTCAACACCACCACATCTCTCTTCCCTTTATTAGATATTTTTCTCTAGATACTGAATTACATTAGTTTCTATCTCTATTCTATGCCTCAAATACTATTTCTGATAAGGCTGCATTTCTTCATTATCCAGGCTGTAGAAAAAGGAGAGCAATTAATATATATATTCTGAAACACATTAAATTGTAGTCATATAAATTTTACTGGAAAGTTACAAATTTCACATAAGTTATAAAAGCAGCTAGTTAAATATTAGTTCAGTTTTCAGTAACACCCACTTGAAGAATTTGCAAACAGGGACTAGTTGTGTTCACAGTTTTTGGGTATGACAAGCACAAGTCTTGTAACTCATTTATGCTATATAATACTGTATCATCTAGCAAGGCAGTTTCTGTTGACATCAGTCATGAGTTGTGACTTTGTTATGCACTTAAGCAGTGTTGAGCCATTTTTAGTGTAGAGAATCACAGAATCATTTAGGTTGGAAAAGACCTTTAAGATCATCGAGTCCAACCATAAACCTAACACTGCCAAGTCCACCACTAAACCATGTCCCTAAGCACCATGTCTACACGTCTTTTAAATGCCTCCAGGGATGGTGATTCAACCACTTCCCTGGGCAGCCTGTTCCAGTGCTTGACAACCCTTTCAGTGAATAAATTCTTCCTAATATCCAATCTAAACCTCCCCTGGCACAACTTGAGGCCATTTGCTCTTTTTTTATTGCTTGTTACTTGGGAGAAGAGGCTGACACCCACCTCGCTACAGCCTCCTTTCAGGTAGCTGTAGAGAGCAATAAGGTCTCCCCTGAGCCTCCTTTTCTCCAGGGTAAACAACCCCAGTTCCCTCAGCCGCTCCTCATAAGACTTGTGCTCCAGACCCCTCACCAGCCTCGTTGCCCTTCTCTGGACACGCTCCAGCACCTCAATGTCTTTCTTGTAGTGATGGGCCCACGACATCCTTCTTGTAGTGAGGGGCCCAAAACTGAACACAGTATTCGAGCTGCGGCCTCACCAGTGCCGAGTACAGGGGGTACAATCACTTCCCTACTCCTGCTGGCCACACTAGTTCTGATACAGGCCAGGATGCCAATGGCCACCTGGGCACACTGCTGGCTCATGTTCAGCCGGCTGTCGACCAACATGCCCAGGTCCTTTTCCGACAGGCAGCTTTCTAGCCTCTCTTCTCCAAGCCTGTAGCATTGCATGGGGTGAACCCAGCACTTACCCGTTGTTGAACCTCATACAGTTGGCCTCGGCCCATCGATCCAGCCTGTCCAGATCCCTCTGTAGAGCCTTTCTACCCTCATGCACACTGAAATCTGCTTGGAGAACACCTATGTGTGGTCGTACTAACATTAATAGTGAATATTTAATGCCACAGGTTTTATCATAGGCTAGCTAACATAACTTGGTGGACACCACATTGAACATGAGCCAGCAAAGGGCCCTTGTGGCAAAGGCGGCCAATGGTATCCTGGGCTGCATTAGGCAAAGCATTGCCAGCAGGTTGAGGGAGGTGATCTTGCCCTCTACTCAACACTGGTGAGGCCACACCTAGAGTCCTATGTCCAGTTCTGGGCTTCCCAGTACAAGAGAGACATGGACATATTGGAGAGAAGGGCCTATGAAAAGCCACAAAGATGATGAAGCGACTAGAGCACCTCTTCTATAAGGAAAGGCTGAGAGAGCTGGGATTGTTCAGCCTGGAGAAAGGAAGGCTCAGGAGGGATCTCATCAATGTATATAAATACCTGAAGAGAGGGTACAAAAAGAATGGAGCCAGGCTCTTTTCAGTGGTACCCCGTGACAAGACCAGAGGCAATGGGCACAAACTGAAACACAGAAGTTCCCTCTAAACATCAGGAAACAATTTTTTACTGTGAAGGGTGACCAAGCACTGGCACATGTTGCCCAGTGAGGTGGTGGAGTCTCCATCCATTCAAATGCCATCTGGACATGATCCTGGGTAACCAGCTCTAGGTGGCCCTGCTTGAGCAGGTGGGTTGGACCAGATGACCTCCAGAGGTCCCTTCCCACCTCAGACTTTCTGTGATAATACAGCTCATCTGGAAACCTAAAAGACATCTGGCTACTAGCCCATACTGAAACATCTGCCATCTTTGATTTTAGTTATCCAATTAAATTTTCTAATAGGTTGGGATTCAACTCCCAAAAAGTTACTTCGGTGATCTTACAGTGCACCTTTATAATCAATGGAAATCTAATCAATATAGTCAGTGGAGCTGTGAAATGGTTTTAGCGCTACCTGGCTCAATTCAATTGGCCAAACATAAGCAGCTAGTGCCATTTGAATTGCCAAGGTGCTGCTCCAAAAAGACCTCACACAGATCTGTGCAAATAATCTTGGATACCCTGGGCATCTCAAATGGCAATGGATGTCTTTGTTCAGGTATCTGAATCAAGCCCCAAGCGCTCACTAGGCTGCACTGACTATACCTCCCATTTGGATAGATGTCTTTGAGATTAAGACATCTTAATCTCAAACTGAAGCACAAATGGTTTCTTATAGTTAAAAATTACACTTCTGATGAAGGTGTGAAAAGAAGAGAGTAAAACATAAGTAAAAAAATAAAATGCTTCCCTAGCCCTAGCATAGTAGATGCTATATCCCACTTCTGTTTCAGTCTTAACAAGGTATCTTCTGTTCTTTCACTTTTATTTCTAGCGGCATCTTCATGCAAGACATTCGCTGAGCACCATGATGTAGTGGACAACCACTACTGGCACTATTTGAGCAGTCATACTTGGCACACGGAAGCCCAAGTTAACACTTAAGTATTCACAGCTCTCAGTGAGGAAGCAGATTTTCTATGTGTTTTTTAAGTTTGAAAGGGTAGAAAGTAACTGCTCCTTACTTTTAGACAACAAAGTCTTAGAATTTTTCTGCAAGTGAAAATTGCTGAAAATTCATTATGCAATGTACAATAAAGGAAAAAAAACCACGAAGACTGCGTCTTATCTGTTCCAAATTTGCATAGCACCATTGCATTCCATTCCAATTTACACTGACTGGTTCATTGTTACTCACCAAAAGAGAGTACTTCAGTGAACAGCCTTAGGTGGACTTTGAAATAATGACCGAAATTCTCATCTTTTGTTTCTAGCCAGAATAAACTGGGATCCGTCTGATCCTCAGATCATATCTGAAGGCCTGTATGCAATTGCGGTAGTATTAAGTTTCTCCAGAATAGCCTACATCTTACCAGCTAATGAAAGCTTTGGACCACTGCAGATATCACTTGGCAGAACTGTGAAAGACATCTTCAAGTTCATGGTGATATTTATCATGGTGTTTGTGGCTTTCATGATAGGCATGTTTAATCTCTATTCCTACTATCTGGGGGCAAAACAAAATGAAGCATTCACAACGTAAGTACAACTGATTAAATTGTAATGATTGTGGGCTATTTTTATGGAAAGTCGGTTGTTTGCATTGTATGTATTAAGTTTACTAATGGTTTTATAAGGTTTGCATCTCTTAAAAATTAAGTAGTAATTTTCTCTCTTGTTCTGGTGCTTAAAGGATATATTTGAAATCAGATGATGAGCTCTTGATCCCAGCAATACTATGATAAATCAGAAAAGACAGTCTGGGAAGGTGAGATGTAGT
>NW_008824231.1:5883343-5918870 GCF_000699105.1 Pygoscelis adeliae | reverse complement strand
GGAATGCCTTTACCTCTTCCAAGGGATAGATGATGACCCAGCAAGAGCTTATAGGTCAGGATTAGAGGGCAGACCAACACGGGTGATGTTGTAGTGGATGTCTGCTACAGAATGCCTGATCAGGAAGACTAAATAGATGAGGCGTTCTTCAGACAACTGGAAGAAGCCTCACACTTGCAGGCCCTGGTCCTTATGGGGATTTTTAACCACCCTGATATCTGCTGGAGGGACAACACAGCAGGGCACAAGCAATCTGGGAGGTTTCTGGAGGGCATTGACCATAAATTCCTGACATAAGTGATTGAGGAGCTGATGCGGAAAGGAGCATTGTGACTTTTACAAACAAGGAAAAACTGCTTGGATATGTGAAGGTTGGGAACAGCCTTGGCTGACCATGAGATGGCGGAGTTCCGGTTCCTGAGAAGAGAGAACAAGGCAAATAACAGGACCACAACCCTGGACTTCAGGAGAGCAGACTTTGGTCTGTTCAGGGACGAATCTCATGGGATAAGGCCCTGAAGAGAAGGGCATTCCAGGGAAGCTGGTTGATTTTCAAGAATTGCCTTTTCAGCACTCAAGATTGGTCCATCTCAATGGGCAGGAAATCAAGCAAAAGTGTCAGGAGGCCTGTATGGATGAACAAGAGTGACTGATAGGCCAGCTGGTTGTGATGCCACTCAGAAGGACCTTGACAGGCTGGAGAAATGGGCTGACAGAGACCTTGTGAAGTTCAACACAGGGAAATGCCATGTACTGCCTGTGGGGAGGAATAACCTCAGGCACCAGGACAGGCTGGGGCTGACCGGCTGGAAAGCAGCTTGCCAGAAAAGGACCTGGGGGTCCTGATGGACACCAGGTTGACCGTGAGCCAGCGATGTGTCCTTGTAGCAAAGCAGCCCAGCAGCCTCCTGGGCTGCATTAGGCTGGGGAGGCTAGTTGGGCTCAGAAGTACCTCAGACCATTTACACAGCACTGTCAGATGACCTGTCAGTGCAATCTGTTGTTCAGGGATTTCGGGACATAGGCTGGGTCAGACCCTGGGCCTGCAGGACAGCATCCTGCCTGCAAGGGCAGTCAGCACTGGCACTTCAGAGCACAGTGTAGGGGCTCCCTGCAGCATGTGGGAGCAAGGCTGGTTCCTCCATCAACTGCTGCTGTCATCTGTAATTGAAGCAGGCTAATCACTACAGTGTGATACGCATTATAAAATACTTGTCATTTAATCCAGACAACTCTGTATATTCTTACCAGTCAAAAAAAATCTAAGCCCTATTTTAAGCTCTGGCTCTCCATAGTTTCCAATGGCAATAACCTATTACATCTTGAGAGGAGAAAATACATTACCTTTTTTTTTTTTACTCTATTTCCTTGGCTGTTCTTTTTTTCTTCTCCCACCAAGAAGAGAAATTTTGAATTTACTCTGTCTGTCAGGAGTTACTTGGTTTACATTTGTCATGCCTCTCATTTCTAGCTGTGATTTTAAGATAAATCTCTTGAATGGAAACTCATTCTTTTCCATGCTCTGCAGCCCTTGCCCATTTAATTTCTGGCTGTCATGATATTCAGCCTATAGCTGTTATGAAGTATATTCAGCCAGGAAGGAAACTTGGCCATGAGGGAAAAAATTGTTACTACTTTTTTATTATTATTAGATCACACAATAGATAAACTACCTAAAACTACAACTCACAGATGAAATACTGATAAAATATTATAAGCAGACAAGTAAATTCACAACTAAAAATTACAAGTGTCTTTTAACTTTTTTTTTCTTAACAATAACCCAATAAAATCCAAAATGTGCTTGGCAATGCTACTGCATTTTTGGATATGGGGAACTGAGATCTCTTCATCAAAGCAAGAGAAAATATGTCTTCAAACAGGTGGAGATAGATAGGAAAAGATACCTCAGAGGTTTGGACTTATGTTTATATATATATATATGTAAAAACGGATTAAGAGGAAATACATGGATTTAATTGAACTAACCTGAAAAAAAATCGGTATCCCCACACCATGGCTTATTATCTTTACCCTGGGTTTGTGGAATAGTGAAAACTCAACTGGAGGATTACGGTCTGTGAGACTCATTTTTTTGAAAAATGCTGATTGGCAGTCAGACATCCTGTCTTCTTCACAGTTTCAGAATGTTAGTCATATTAATGGTGAAATAATTCATACTAAGTGAACTAATGGTGCAATTAAAATAAAGTATTTACAGGTTAATTATTTTTGTTATTTACATTCACATTACTGGCAAGCATGTAGCATGTAAATTGAAGTAGTTAACAAGTGAATCATTGTGATATTCTTTTGAGGATGTATATATAATTCCTAAACTGAATCAGATGGTTTTATTGTCAGTCCTAAATATTAGGAATCTTATATTATGAAACAGCCTATACCTATGAAATTAGATAGTCTACTTGTTCTGCATAATATCACTATGGTAGAGTTCTACATTACGATAATGGAAAGATTTGTACACTGTATAAAAATGGTAACTGGCAATTTATACAACAAGAATATACAGCTTTTCTTCAGTAACATATGCATGTGTTCAATTTCTCCTTTTAGTGTTGAAGAAAGTTTCAAGACATTGTTCTGGGCTATATTTGGACTCTCAGAAGTTAAATCAGTTGTCATCAATTATAAACACAAATTTATTGAAAATATTGGTTATGTCCTTTATGGAGTCTATAATGTTACCATGGTCATTGTCTTACTGAACATGCTTATCGCAATGATCAACAGTTCATTCCAGGAAATTGAGGTAAAAATTCTGTTTATGATGAAATATCACCACATTTACTGTTATAGCTAATTGTCTAAATCTCCTGGAAAATCTTCCTTGTTGACATCTTATTTAAGAAAAATAACACATAGGCTTTTGGAATATATTAGGAGAAAATATTAATTCCACTGTGTGTTTTTATTATAAAATACCTGGAAATTATCCAGCTGCATGTGCTTGCAATAGTAAGAATTAGACTAGACTAAGAAACTGCTGTTGAACTGTGTTATGTTCCTGAAGAGGGAACTACATTGCGTGACGTTGTGAATCTTTCATTTGCCTCATTTGTAGTTATTATTTGAGTAGCATCCCTCTTGCTGCAAGGATGTTCTCGTTGCTATGCCTTGACCTTGCAAGCAAGTCTATCACATGCTGTTTTCTTCTTTTATTTAAACAACCGTTGCTCTAGTCCTCTGCAGTGAACAAAACTTTACTTGACAAAGTAATCAGCAGGGCTACTGAAAATCAGCATGAACTTTTGCAGGCCATGGAAAACAAAGGGCTAAATCATTATCATTGTTTAGAAAAAAAGGAAGCAGATCTCCAGGAGCCATCCCAGCCTTTCCTAGGTAACACCCTTGCCATAAAGCAGCAGGCTCAGGTTGTTTGACACTGCTGTGGTCCCAGGTTCTGAGCTCTGGTTTGGGGCTGTAGTGTTGTCCAGCTTGAGCAAGAGCAACACACATTTTCTAGGGAGGTTCAGATTCTTCTGACTCAGGAGGCCACAGAACAAACTATCAGGTTCAGAGCAATAAAAAACAGGCTATTATCAAAAAATATGGTGACTGGATACAAACAGCTTCTAAAAACAGCTACAGCAATATTGAGTCATGTCCTTGAACATGATGTCAGTCCTTCCTGCAAAAAACCCTCTTGAACTTTACAGGGAGGAATAAAGTGAGTGTTTTGGCTATCGTAAACGTTAAACATAAACCATGGTGATGATAACATACCTGATTTAATCTTATATTCCAGCAAGTGGAAGGAATCTTGGGTAAGAATCACCTAATCTTTTTTAACTTCATGTTTAAAGTAATAGAGTAAAATTTTCATTTAAAATTCTGATACTATGTCTTCTTCACAAAAAAGATAATAGATTCATTGCTACAGAAGAGATCAATAAGATAAGAAATGAGAGCTGGTAGTCTCATTGAGAGATTTACATTTCTGTTATGTTAACATAGGTTTTTTCCATTTTATTTACTGAGCATGAGAGTGTTCCAAACAAGTGACTGCCCAGTCAAGCCCTAATAGATTAATTTGAGTGTTGCCATGAAGCTCTAAATTGGGCACTGTATTGTGTGCTTTTAAGTCAGAGCTTTCGTTCTTATCAGTGTGTTTACAAAGAGCACCAAACAAAGAGGTCTGTCTTTGTGATCCTGTGTTGCAGACTATTACCACTCGCTCTGGAGTAACCAATGTTTAAATCAAATCCACTTTGTTCTTCTGTAATTGCATTATTTTAAATGGATTAATAAGAACAGTTCCATTCATTGTAATTTGGTTTTCACAGATTATAAACAAGTTCTTATCTGTTTGAGATTAACTTCAGCCAATTACATTCAAAACACACATGAAGTTTAGCTAGAGCATCTTTAATAGTCAAGGTGGTATTAACAGCCGTTTCTGTTTTACAGGATGATGCTGATGTAGAATGGAAATTTGCAAGGGCTAAACTTTGGTTTTCTTACTTTGAAGAAGGGAGAACTCTTCCAGTACCCTTCAACTTAGTGCCAAGCCCAAAATCTTTGCTGTATCTCCTACTCAGAATCAAAAAATGGATTTCTAAACCATTTCTGTGCCAAAAGAAAAGCTTTCATGAAGATGCAGAGATGAACAAGGTAATTGATAGTGTGTATACTGCCTGCTAATTTTAAAAGATAAAAACAATTTTAACATCATTTTTCTTGTTGAACTGGTTTTCTGATTAATTTCCCAACATACTTAGTCCATACTGAAGTCAGTCACTATGTACAGGCTGAAATTCTTGCTTTGTTTTTTAATATAAATATTTGTCTACATCTGTAAAGTAATCAGTAAAGTCCAAAAATACCATTGTAAATTTACAGTTCTTCCTGTTTCTTGTCACAGAATCAGAGAATAATTCAGGCCAGGAGGGACTTCAGGAGGTCTCTGGTCCAACCTCCTGCTCACAGCAGGGTCAACTCTGAGGTCAGGCCAGGTTGCTCAGGGCTTCATCCAGTCAGGACTTGAGATCCTCCAAGGATGGAGACTTCACAACCTCTCTGGGCAGCATGTGCCACCGCCTGACTGTCCCTCATGGGGAAAAAGTTGCTTCTTCTACCTCTTGTTTGACTTAGTCCATTGTCTCTCATCCTCCTGTCCTGCAGCACTGTGAAGAGCCCAGCTCCTTCTCCTCAGTGACCTCCCCGTACACACTGGGGGCTCCTGTTAGGTATGCCTGAAGCCATCTCTGCTTCAGGCTGAACAAGCCCAGATTCCCCACTGTCTCTTCACAGGGCAAGTGCTCCAGCCCCAAACACCTCGGTGACCCTCTGCTGAACTTGCAGTTTTTTAACATCCTTCTCATTGTCCCCCAAGTCCCCCAGGTCCTTTTCTGCAGAGCTGCTCCCCAGCCAGCCAATCCATAGCCTGTGTTGTTGAAAGAGTTATTCCTTCCCATTTGTCCTTATTGAAATTCACAGGGTTCCTGTCAGCCCCATCCTCCTGGATGCCATCCCTGTCCTCAAGCCTATATGCTGCCCCTTCCCCAAATTTGGCTTTGTCTGCAAACTTGACAGGAGTGGACTCCAACACCTCTGACACCTGGTCATCGATAAAGATGTTTAAAAGGGCAAGTCCCAGGCCAATACCCTCTGAGCACAACCATCCAGCCAGGATTTTGCCTGTCTAGTTGTCCACCCATCTAGACAGTAACATCCTAATGTAGGTACAAGGATATTCTAGGATACAGTGTTAAAACCTGTGCTAAAGTCAAGGTAGATGACATCTTCAGCTCTCCCCTCATCTGCAAATCCAGTCATTTTATCTGAGAAGGCCATCTGGATTGTCAGACAGATTCTACTCTTCATAAACCCACACTCACTTTTCCCAGTGACCATCTGCTCTTCCGTGTGCTCAAAAATGTGCTCCAAGAGGACTCAATCCATTATTTTGTGAGTTACCAAAGTGAGCTTTAGTGGCCTGTGGTTGCCCAGATCATCATTTTTGGCCTTTTTTGAATATGGGTTTGACATTTGTCTTTCTCCAGCCGTTGGGGACCTCTCCCAATCTCCATGATCTTTCAAAGATGATAGCATATTTGCAAGGACTTCATGTGATCTCTCAGCACCTGTGGATGCAGCCCATTGGGTCGAATGGACTTGCCCGGGTCAAGTTCTCTCAAGTAACCCCTGACTTGACCCTCCTCCACAGCTGGTCGTTGTCCTTCTCCTCGAATCCCTTCACTAAGCACAGAGGCCTGAGAGACTATTGGTGAAGCCTGAGGCAAAGAAGTCATCAAGTCCCTCAGCCTTACCTGAGTCCATTGTCACTAAATCCCCTGCCCCACTGAGCAACAGGCCCACATTTTCCTTGTTCAGCCTTATACTATTGTAGCAGTAGGAGGAAGCTCTTTTTACTGCCCTTGCAAATGTCAGCTTAAGGTGACCTTTGGCTTTCCTCCCACCACCCTCACATGCCTGGGCAGAGTTTCTAAATTCCCCCTTTGTAGCCTGTCTCTACTTCCACCGAGAATGCATCCTGCTTTTATTGGAAAACATTCTGTTATCTGTTTTATTTACATGACAAGTACAGTAAAAAGCGCTTGAGTTGATTCCCTGCTGTATCTCAAGGGCTTATGTAAAGAGTTTATAGTTGGTCTGTTTTTCTTGCAGTGTCTTGGTATAAATCAAATTAATTGCCTTAGGAGAACACGGGCATAGCACATGGTGTTAGGTGGTACTGGAAGTGTAAAGACTAGCACTATTGTAACACGTTAGGGAAGAAGAGCTTTGCAAGACAACTGATCAGACATAGTGAGTAGAAGGGTGAGCATATGGTAACATTCACAGAAAAAAAGAAATTACAGGTTTGTCATGGTGGCAGAAACAAATGTGTCATTTATGGAAATTTTAACGTGTCAGGATCTTCGTTAAAATAGGCGGTAGTCTGAGCAGAGGCCTGTTCAAGGTTAGGAGTTCTTGAGTCTGTAATCAAGAGTCATTAGTCATTAGACTGGGGGCCAGTAAAGAATTTACGTGCATCTGTCAGCTCTCTGTCACCAATGTGACACGCACTTTTTCCATCACAGTTATCAGTTGAAGAGTAAAAGAGAAAAGAAACTGATTGCAATCCTAGGAAAAAATGAAGGAAAAAATGGAGCTATAGGGAAGAATACTGTGCCTCTGACGTGCCTCTGCCTCTGGTTAAATTCATAATAGTTTATAGAAACGAACACAGATATTACAAACACTGTCACCAAAGTCAAGATTGTTATTAACTTCAGATGTCTCGTGTGTGCTCAAAGGCATTCTCGGGGGCTTTTGGATTTTGACAGCATCATCCTGTGCTGAGCAGGTTGGTGCTGCTGTGACTGCTGAGCAAGGAGCTACTTGTGCAAGGAGCTACTATAAACACAATGAGCTGTGCAAAGATAAGAAAAGAGTTGGCAAGACCAGACCCAAGACTTGGTGGCTGTGTCTGTGCTAGTAAATTAAATGTGACAGGGAGCTTATCTGGGCACTGAGGCCAATTCAGGAATGGCTTGCCCCTATTCAAGTAGTTTTCCTCCCAAAGTAGGGTTGCTGCAAGCTATTGTCCCCAGACCATTCCAGTTGCCAAACTGTGCCCAGGGAGAGAGCCAGTTGCTCCGGTGTAAGTCCTACTTGGGAGGACACTAAAAGTTTACTGGTAGAAGACATTGCATTGCAGTGCTCAGAAATGTTAACACACGCTTGAGTGTAATGATTCAGACCCAGCCTGTGGGTCTTTCTCCTGCAGAGCCCGCATCTTCTCAGTGCAAAAGCAGCAGCAGCACCAGGATGGGTGTAAAGACAAGAATTAAGATGGGAAGGGGGGGAAATCTTCCCTTAGAGCTGGCTCTGCCCTGATTACCGTTGGCAGAAAACAAAGCCAGATGCCAGCAATGCTAAATGGCGAGTGATTTACATAGCTATGTTTGAAGTGTAGCACACCAGAAACTAATTTCTTGAGACATATCTACATATAATAATAAAGGCTGTGAAGATGTTTTCTTTCAGGCTGTTGATTAAAACCCACAGATTTCTTCTGTTTCAGGCTAGAATTGGTGTTTTAAACGTCAAGTGAACAAGAACCTCAAACCAAAAAAGGGGAGAAAAAAAATGAAGAAAAAGGAGAGTTTTAAAGAAATCTACTTTGAGTTTTATTCTAAATTGAAAAATTGCCTTGTGAATGAGAAAGTTTATGGTTTAAGAGTCACAGAACTTGTTCATCTTCCTGAGTTAAAAAACGATAGTGGCAGATGACCTATTTAAGCCTTTTTTGTAAAACATGGCCCTTCAGAATAGAAATACGGAACAACTAATTATTGCAATAGCCTTAAACCCTCACTCAAACAATAAAAAATATGTTAACTTTTACTTTCCTAGTATAAAACAGTGTTTCTGAAATTTTCACAAGTGACCTCTGGTTCTGGGAGCGCAAACTGAGTCATTTTCTGGAAACCCTCCCTTCTGGTCCAAGCACGTACAATTTACTGGCATTCCAAGTTGTCAACTGCTTCTGAAAACTGGGATTTAAGACGTTAACAAAGTGCTACACAAAACAGCTACAGTAGTTACATTACTATTCTGATTGCATTGAATTTTAAGTAATACTAAAGAACGATGAAATGAGAAGCACGTTTAAAGAAGGTGTTTTCTAAGAGCAATGGTCCATGTATGCTGCATTTCTTCTTTCACACGACTGTCCTGGAGGAGACTTATTTTTGTTAGGGTTTATATCATTGCTTTATTTAAATTACATTTTTTTCCCCCTCCAGTTACTCTTGTGTAGATGTTCAATAGATATTAACTTAAAAATATGAATTCTAGTTCAGTTATTAATATGTCAGGCTGAGTTTACTCTAGTAGTAATTTTTGGGAGAGGAAAAAGCCATAGGCGTGCAGCTTAAAGAGAGTTTAAAAATTTTGTCTAAAAATGAAGTTATAATGAAATCTGGGCAATCTCTGCCACCAAGTGGTCATTCAGCAATGTACAATAGGTGATCTGTCCTGTTACTGTTACACATAAGCAGACTTAATGAAGTTACACACTTCTGATTTACTTGCCAACTTTCAAGGTGCACTCTGTAGTTAATTAAAAGTACATTATTCGGTTCAAAAAATGCAGAGTACTGAAGGGTCAAAGTTAAGGTAAAGATGTTACAGTGTGTCTGGTTTTACAAGTTTGCAGTGTCTCACCTCATTTCACCACCTATTACCGATTTTGCTACTTCAAGTGAAAATCAAGTTTTAGTTAAGCATTGGATTAACTTTTGAAGTGAACCAATGTAACAAATTTGAAACTGTTAACTGGCATGAGAGATTACATTTAAAATACATAATAAATATTAAAAAATACATCATAAAATTGAATGCATTTGTAGATTATGTGTGAACTGATAAGTAACAGGATCATGAATGGTATCACAGCTGCAGAAAAAGTCAGAGATCCAGAAGGGCTGAGACACCAGACACACAGCTGGAGCCCAAGCTCACGCCCTAGAGCAGCTTTGGCCAGGGCAACTTTCCCCTGCCACTGCAGAGGAAGAGTATGCTTCCTCTTATTCTACTACATTATTTCCAAAAACTGTGCGTTAGGAAACCAGGAGCTGAAAAAGCAGGAAGATTGTTTTTCTCTTTTAATCTAGTAGTAAAGGTGAGGCCCAAGAGAGTAGTATTAGTTCTAAAATTCTGAAAGACATAGTGATTACACAGTCGTGTAAACTCACTAGCCACTATTTTTTATAATAAATCAGATATATAGTTTAAGTTAAAATGTTTAGATAAACTTACGTTTTCTAATATACACTCAAAACATGTAAGGTAGCTTTATTCAAGCAAGAAAAAGCAACAATAACTTGCCCTTTTTATACACCTTTAATTCAATTTCCATCCAAATTCATGTTAATATGTTAGAGATAAATATTAATTATTTATATATCTATTTATATACTACTATATATCTTCTATCATTATTTTTGCTTAGTCAGATAAACATAGTCTGAATAGATATATAATATTTTTAGAGTAGGTGTATATAGATATTGTGAATCTTTCTAAAGAACAAAAAGAAATTTCAAATTCAGTGTTAACTTCATAGTAATTGCAAATTAATATATTTTACCAATAAGTGTAGTCTTCAGGAAAAAATATCAAAGTACAAACCTGATCTAGTGAAAGATGTCCCTGCCCATGGCAGGAGGGTTGGACTACATGACCTTTAAAGGCCCCTTCCAACCCAAACCATTCTATGACTCTATGAAATGCTAAACACAATCTAAAAGTATTTAAACTATTCCCTGTTTGCAGATTCATGAAGACTTGTTTGCTTTACTGTTAAAGTGAATATAAAGTTATTTGGAATTCTAGAAAACTAGAAGACTTTTAAGGAGCAAGCTCTGCAGCAGCTGGGAGAATTGAGACTTTTAATTGATGTCCTCATTGCTGGTTAAACAACTGAATCTGATGCCTCATTTAGCCTTTTTACACCTATACAATTCCCAGGTTTTTTATTTTAGCCTTTGTGTTAGTACGTGTGTTAGAACGAAGCCCCAGTAAAGCTGTCTGCTGAGATGTTTTTATCATTTTCTAATTGACATCTGGTGAATATTTATCACATATTCCATATTCCTACTTCCATTTATTATCAAAGTACAACCCTGGGAAGTTCATGTTTTACCTCAAGAGGTTATAATGCTTTCAGTTGCAGGAGAAATGGCTACATGAAGGCTTTAGCCTTCATTAACATCAGGCATTGTGTTGTGGACTCTCTTGATGTGTGTCATGCCTGCACAGCTGCATAAGCATCTAACCCTCACCTGCTTTCCTCCCCACCAAACTATATTGCAGCGTCTCCCACATATTATTTACCAGGCTTCAAAGTGCCCCAGGTTGCTTATCTGTAGGTGCTCCATGCATTAAGACACAGAGATAACCAATGTGGAGAACCTCACTGGAAGTACAACACGATCCCACAGGATCTGAGACACTGCAATGATAGCTCCGTGCTTTAAAACAGTAAACATTTTATTGGACCATGTATAATTACAGAGAACTGACTTTTTAGTGACAATCCCACTTATTCCTCATCCAGATCAACCATGATTTATATTTCTCTTTATTTTTATTTCTTGTACTACTACTCATTGAACTCGCCCCATTATCAATTTAAAGTAATATCATTCATTTCGTTTTGACAGTTGTTATTCACTCTTACTGCAGCCTAGTCATTCAGCTTGAATCTCAGTTCACTATTTTGTGACGCTTTAATGCTTCACAAAGATGTAAATCAGTAATGAAGCCTGCAAATTGCATCCTTGGTGTTTTATTGGGGAGTGATGCCCTTTCCTTTCAGCACGTGTAGTAAAGAAGATGCTACTCAAAAATGTCAGCTGATAATTTTGTGGTCCCTGGCATGAACTGCACAACTGATTACATTCAGCCATTAGTGCAAGTGAGGGGAGAAGCAAACTCCCCGTGTATTTTGTGGTAGTGGAGGTCACATTGGTTATGGGCAAGTGCTGTGAAAGAAAGGAAAGGGGTAATGCTGCCACCTCTCCTTCTTCCTTGGCTTCTCCTACAACTCTGCCCTGACTTTCCCTCATCCATTGCCTACAAAGCTGTGCCACACCAGTGCTGCCTTCTTCCTGACATGGATCCCCCTCCTGTGCACCTGAGGAGCAAGGGAAACCCCGCGGGGAGGTGGCTGCTCTCCTCTGATCCCTTGGGCATGTTAGGAGCAGGTGAGAGGCAGAGTAAAGGGAGAAAACCTTCCAGTTCTCACTTTCCTACATCACAGTCTGAAAGGGCTTGTTTCAGCTCTTGTGATGAAATTCTGCACAGGTATGAGGACTTTACCACAGTAATTTAGTACTCCCCAAATTGAACTTAACAGTTAATGTTCTGTCATACGACATATGCATGAGGTAATTTAACCATATTGTTCTTCTATTTACTTTGTACTATAAATAATGTTTCCATTTCAGCTTGGTCAAAGGAAGCAATCAAGTATAAGAAGCTCAGATGAAATCCACTTAAACAGTTTAAACAATCCTCCAAGGCAATACCAGGTAAAAAACAGTTTATTTTTAAACAAAATCAGGAAGTAGTAGAACTGGCAGACTGACAGCATCAGGACAGTTTTGAATTTATGTTAAACAACATGAATCAAAAATAAATCCACAGACCTTGTATATACCAGAAATAAATGCAATGATTTAGGTATTTGCAGTACAATCTGAGGGTGTTTTTCTCTCCTCTTTGTTTCTTAAATGCTACCCTTATGGTGCAATATTTTAAAGCGCTTGAAAAATGTTTTTAATTTTAGAGACAGGTTGAGTCCTCAACCGCACAGTGTGAATTGAGAAAACCAAACAGAAACCCAAAATCTTCCCATTCCATCTGCTGAAGTAGCTCAGCTTATTGTGCCACACCTCTGTATACTAATACCTCAAGCACTGCAAATATCTTTCAGCCTTTATGCTTATCAATACAGTCTGTTTATTCTTTGCCTCCTAAACAACTGCAATGAGCTTTTGTGCAGTTAAGTATAAAAAGACCCAGCACAGCCCACATAAAGCTCAGCTATTCTGGTCCAGAGGCTGCTCCTTTCCTTCCTGTAATACTACAAAGTAGGTGGAAAGGAAGAAGCAAGAGCTGCCTGGGCAATAGAACAAGACTATCTGAATGCAAAAGCATATAGAAAACAAGTATACCTTTTTTAACCATAAGACAGAAAAAAGTTTTTCCCCTTGAGCTCTGCTCCACTCTTATATTATGCAGCGTCTGCACAAGTCTATTCCAGAAACTCCCTGACTTTTTCACAGCCAATTTCATTACGATGCAGTGATAAATATTAAGATTACAAATTTATCCCATAAACGTGAGGATGTGTGGCTTTGTATTTGAAACATTCTTGGATTATTAGAATAAACAGTACAGATGCTGACCTTGCAAGCATGACTGTAGTGATGATCTGGAACCATTAATCTGGGATGATTCACCTCACAACCACCTCTGGTCAGGTCTATTACTGTGGAGACAAAAGCAGACACATAAACCTATGTATATTTTATATCTTGTAGTGAAAACCAAAAAGTTTTGTGTTGTCGTGGATTACACCATGTAAAAATATTAAACCCAAAGATAGAAAGACAGATCCTCAAAGGTAGTTAGATACCTTGTTCTTATTCAAGTAATTTGAACTAATGGGAGAATCAGGGGTGGAATCCATTTTTCCTGGAAAGGTAAAATTTACATATAAATTTGCTGGCCTAGGTTCCCCTTATTGTTAGCAGAGAGAGTTGTCATTCTAATGCTATGATTTATTTGACCAATTTTAGTTGTCTGAGATGAACTGTGCTCTCAGGTTTGCTTTTTCTATCCATAGAGGAAATTAAAGGTGACTGCCACAGATATGTATATTTACATTAGAAAATATCTGTATTTGGTTAGATGAGTCCCAGCTGAGATGCTTAAATGACTCTCAGAATTGTGGGTCCCATTTTCTCTAAGCCTTACATCGGGAAAAGATAACATCAAATATAATAGAAAATAGATTAAAATAAACTGATGGCAAAAGGGTTTAGCAATTAGCACTGCTAATCAGGGTCATTATCATCTTCTGGTAGTAATAAAGACTAGATGGTTTCACCTACATGGAGATCAAAGCTGCAACTGTATTAATTATTCTCATAGACTCCAGTAGTAGGTTAAGCTTTGTGAATGATAACATTCATAAGATGTGTTTAGTTTTCTAACTTTCATGTACATATATGTGCAGAATCATAAAGTTTAAATATCTACTGTAGATGAAAGCAGAGATTTTTACATTATATTCCTTTAACCTAGTAAGTCCTACACTGAAATATCTGAAGGTAACAGCTCATATTTTGAAATGTCAGCAATACTAGGAAGTCCAACTAAGAAAACTCTTTTTTTCTTTTTATCTTCTCTGCAGAAAATAATGAAGCGTCTCATTAAAAGATATGTACTGAAAGCTCAGATAGATAAGGAAAGTGATGAAGTCAATGAAGGTGAGTATGTTGATGAATTGTATGTTTCTCTCTAATCAGAGAATCAAAACAAAGTAATTAAAGTGCTTACATATGCCACTTGAAAAAAATGTTTCCAAAATACTTAATCCACTTGACATGTTTACAAGTGCAAGATGTAAAATTAACATGAAATTGAAGTTAAGGAAGAGGTGTGACTTTCTGTCTCTGCTCTCCCATCAGAAACTATCACTGATCTGACAACTTCTTGTGAAAATTGTTGCTACTTCTAGTAATGCCCATGCATTTCCCGTGGTGAGGCTGCATTTAATGCAGCAGCTGGTTTGGGGCACTCCTGTATGAATTCTTCCTTGTGTGGATATGTGTTCTCATTGGGGATTCATATATGGGGATACACACACTTCAGCCTTTTTTTGGTGTGATTTATTAGCTGGAAACAGCTAGTGAATGCACTTCACAGAAATGTTGTCGTCTGTTTGCACCCCCCGATGCTGGAAAGACACTTAGTGCAGCAGGAAAAGGAGAGGACTGTTCTCTTTTGGACACTGAGAGGCCTTGTGGCTGGCCAGGAGGACTCGGGCACCCCTGATCTGCATGATCTGCAGAAAAGGACCTAGGGGTGTTGGTCGACAGC
Organism: Pygoscelis adeliae; assembly: GCF_000699105.1. Classification (NCBI taxonomy): domain Eukaryota; kingdom Metazoa; phylum Chordata; class Aves; order Sphenisciformes; family Spheniscidae; genus Pygoscelis; species Pygoscelis adeliae. Next base: position 5,904,224 of record NW_008824231.1, on the reverse strand, counting down.
CAGCTGAATATGCGCCAGCAGTGTGCCCAGGTGGCCAAGAAAGCCAACAGCATCCTGGCTTGTATCAGAAATAGTGTGGCCAGCAGGACCAGGGAAGTGATCATCCCTTTGTACTTGGTGGTGGTGAAGCCACACCTCGAATACCATGTTCACTTTTGGGCCCGTCACTACAAGAAAGACATTGAGGTGCTGGAGCATGTCCAGAGAAGGGCAACGAAGCTGGTGAAGGGTCTGGAGCACAAGTCTTATGAGGATCGGCTGAGGGAACTGGGGTTGTTTAGCCTGGAGAAAAGGAGGCTCAGGGGAGACCTTATTGGTCTCTACAGCTACCTGAAAGGAGGTTGTAGCGAGGTGGGTGTCGGCCTCTTCTCCCAAGTAACAAGCAATAGGACAAGAGCAAATGGCCTCAAGTTGTGCCAGGGGAGGTTTAGATTGGATATTAGGAAGAATTTCTTCACTGAAAGAGTAGTTAAACATTGGAACAGGCTGCCCAGGGAAGTGGTTGAATCGCCATCCCCGGAGGCATTTAAAAGACGTGTGGATGTGGTGCTTAGGGACATGGTTTAGTGGTGGACTTGGCAGTGTTAGGTTTACAGTTGGACTCGATGATCTTAAAGGTCTTTTCCAACATAAACGATTCCATGCTATGATTCTATGCTCTCTCTTGCAGCAGAACAGCAGCTTCCATCTAACGGATCATTTGAGTTTTGTGAATCGATGTGATCTCTCACACTTTTGCCTTCAAATTTGTTTGATTCCTGAACTGCATCTTCATATTCCTATTCCTAAGCCACTGTCCACCAATGGGCAGCAGAACATCCGCTTTTTCTGTTTCAACAAAGAAATCCAGACAAAACCCATGATAACTGTGAGGATATGCTGTTTTTTCCTTTGTTTCTTAATAGTGTGATCTTCTAATGTCTGTTACAGGTGAACTGAAGGAAATCAAACAGGACATCTCAAGTCTCCGGTATGAACTCCTTGAGGAAAAATCTCAAAATTCCGAAGATCTGGCAGAACTCATAAGGAAACTTGGGGAAAAACTGTCAATTGACTCTAAGGAAGAAGAAAGCAAGAGATAACCTAAATGTTTAAGAAATGCAACAGAACGTTAATAATTCACTTAAAGCCATATTTCTGTTTTTCTCAAGTCTAGCTCACATTTCTACAACAGATTCAGAAATTAAATCATTCCAATTCTTTATTAAAAAACCACAGTGGCAAATCCTCTGGGTCTACAGTAGGGAGGAGATACCACTTGAGTAAAGATACTTATTTATTCTTTACCTGCTGAAGAAGAGTTAATTTAGGATAATTTTAATATTCAATTTACCTCTTTTAGAATTCCAGTGGAATCTTTATAAGCCCAGTCATGAAAGATTAAAAGCATAAATCTAAACTTTTCCTACGTTAACTGGTTATTTTTGCAAATTTCCTTTTGTAGACATTCTTACATATATTTTGATGAAGCAAAAGAGGAAAATTCCAGGTTTTTACATATTTATATCAAAAGCTATTTAATTTTTCAGGCATTCCCAACTAGCAAAAAACCCAAAAAACTAACTGCCTTTCTTAAAAATGTGCAGGATATTAAAGTAATTTATTTGAACGTTTCCTTGAAGAGGTAGATATCGGAATACTCATATCTTTTCCCTACTTATCCCTGTCACCACTGGACTAGCCTGAAAGATACCTAGGTTCCAATGGGAGTTAGTGCATTCAGAAAGAAATATTTTTCACCAAGTTTATTGAAAAGCTATTGCTGAGGCCTGAAGAAAACTTCTTTAATCCAAAATAATTAATCCTTGAAATTCTAATCTGTTTCAGAATTCCCAAGTTCTCCAGCTTTTATGTCTTGAATTAAAACTCGCAAACCGTAGGGTAGGGGTTTGAATGTAAAGCTGGTAACATGTTTATTTAAGGTGGAAGATACTAAAATGTTAGGTGCAAACCCTCTCTCTGAATTCTGGGAATGTCATGCACTGGGAACCATGTTTCCCCACAGTTAAACTTGTTTAAATCATTGAATTTTTTTCAGATCTATCCTTAGCAAACAAAAACATGTTGTTCCAAAAATTCATGAAATCTCATCTTCTATGGATTTGCATCCCTTGTCCTTTTTTTCACTGGAGAAAGCTCAGCTCTTGTGCTGTATTCCCTAGGACTCCTTCAATGAAGAATCTTCACTCCATGTCATCAGCAGAAGCCTCCAACGCTTCCACCCTGCCCACTGCAATACTTCTTCTATGTCTCCTTCTGTTAAACTGGAGAAGAGGTAGCCCATGCTGTCTGGCTGATAGTTGTGACTGGCCAGCTAATACATCCATGCAGGACAGTCAGCTGGTTTCTGTCTCTCCAGATAGATACAGGCTAAATTCCATCTAATTTTCCCCTCAGTTAATAGTGTAATTTGGGTTTCTCTCTTCTGACAGCCACCAATTCTGGGACTGTTAGAAGCATATATTATATTGGGGAGCTCTGCTCCTCTTTAAGCTTGGTTGAAATTAGTGAAAGGGCTATGAAAAATTGTAACAGGAACATCAAGATGTATAATGCACCTGTAAAAGCCCTGTATGTTTAGGAAACAAGGCTGAAAATGGCTTGCCAGTAACTGCTTTTAAATTAGCTTTGTGGAACTTATTTATTGTGGAATGTATCAGAATGTTTCTGCCTCTCCCTTTTAGGCTGGAAGTGGTTTTTTAATGGGTTTAGATTAGTTTCTATCTGAATTTACTGATAGTCCTTTTTTAAAAAATTGTTGGTGAAATCACTGTGTATTTTCAGGGAAAAAAAGAGTATATTAGAACGGGTTTTAAAATCACGTGGAGACAGGTGGAGGTGAGGGGCTGTGTCCTGCCTGGAGAGCAATGGAAGCCACTGTGAAGATCGGCCTGTCCCGAGGGTGTTTGTCATGGTTTGGGGGAATTGCTCAGCCTTCTACTTGGCCAATTAGTTTAGCTACAAATGGAGCATGTGGGACAATCCATGTCCCATGGGCCTCAGGTGTAATGAACTCAGGGTTTAGAAACCTTAGGCTTCTTCCTCTGAGGGAGAAGGAAAGTGAGATTTTCAAAGGTAGTAGAGCAGTTTGTATTAAAAACCACAGCGTGCTGGCCTGAAAAACTATGAGCTACAGAATAGCCAGTTTCATAACTCTCCTTTGATCATGAAGAAACATTACCTCATAACCTGCAGTATTTCCTGCAGTAATCAACAGGTGAGATGACCCGACTGGCTGGTCTTTGGCAGAAACGCTCTGGTTTCTGTGTCAGCCATTGTGTGGAAAACGAAGGCAGTTGGCGTGATCTCGGGCTGGAAGGCAGCGTGATGCTCACTTCACTGCCTTTCGGCTCCTGGATGGTTCCTGCCCATCTCCCTTGGCCAGAACTGGCCACTGATTTTGGGTTCCCACTTGAGTATTTTGGGCCTGGTTTTCTGAAGCAGTGAGCACTTACTACAGCTTCATTGAATGACTGCGTTAGAGGCCATACTGCTCAAAGCAGATCTTCCACCTTTGACAAGCTCTTCAGAAAATCTGTCGGTCAGAACTTGAGGTAACAAGGACAGTCAAAGTTCACTTTCAGTAATCAAAAGTCTTTATTTTTGGTCATTGTAATGTACAATTTGGATCTGTGGTCTAGTGGTAGACTGTGGTACAACCTTCAATCTCCATAAACCCAATGTAAGAAAATACATAAACACAGTGTAAGATCCAGGCACTTTTAAAGTGAAGATTTTTATTACAGAGGTAAAATGGACACTGTGAATTTGTTTAAGCCCAAATTTTGACTTACCTTAAAACTATAAGATCGTAATGTATATATTGTATTTCATGAAGAAAATACATATGGATTTTTTTAATTCAATGAAAATATTTTATATGTAGTTATTACTCATGGAACAATTTGTTAAATATATTTGAAGAGGTCTATTGCCAAATGTAGTGTGACAAGCAATGTGGTATTTAAAATGAGCACAATACCAAATATATTATTCTGATAAAAAAATTAAATGTACCAGACTCAAAATACCTTTGTGATGCATTGTATGAACATGTTGGTCCTTCACTGGGAACCTTTGGCTGCTCTTGCTTGGAAGACAGCAGCAAGACAAATATGGTAAAATACTTCAATTTGCTAGCGACACTAGTACAAAAAAAAGCTTCACAGAAGGAACAAAGGTCTTTTCATAGTTGATTAGACTCAAGGTCAATTATTTTGTCTGCTGTGACTAAATGTGACTGATGCTAGATGTTTCAGAACATCTGTGCTAGGTAACAGATAATTTGCATCCTACATAGCTCTTCTGGTTTCTAATAAGACAAGATTGACCTATCTTTGATGAGGAAGTGTTTCCAGATTTTTTTGTGAGTTATTAGGATAACAAGATAGTCTTGCTACCTACTTAATTGTTTCTTTAAATCTTGTTAATTTTTTGAGCTCAGCAACTCACAGTTTCTGCAGCAGCAACTTCCACATCTAAACCAGACCTACCATGAAGCAGTATTGTCTTTATAATTTTTTTTTCGCTGAATATTTCTTAGCTTGAATTATGAGACATGGTGAGTAGATGTCATGGATGGAGTGAGACTGCACTTCACTTGTAAGAGAGGAGCAACAATACACTATTGATAGAAAACAGTGAGTTGAAGTGTGAGTTAACAAAATTCAATGTAAATGCGACAGTGATTTAACAAGATTCGATGTCAAGGTACACTTGATTATTTACTGCATAGAGGACAGGGTCAGACAAAACTGTCAGGGAGACCCTCTCGTTGAGCCGTGACGTTCAGAAAGGACCTCCTTGCTTTCTAAACTGCTTCCCTTAGAGGAGTCTAGGTGCGGCTGGATCCAATCCTAGTCCCAGACCTGGTCAACGGTTTATGTCTAAAGGGTTATATATGCGCAATCAATCCTTTACATCACTTAGCTAAGATTTCAAAGTTTAGCATGCTATTAGTCACTTACCCAGGATCTGTTGCGGCAAGGAATCTCTCAACCTTGAGGAGTAACCTTGAGAGACGTCCCTACTCAAGGGGAGGTCCTGGCGTGCAGCCCACTGCCGTGCAGGAGAGCTTGACGGACCCTGGGCTGTCCACTATTTATAGAGTAAGATGATTGACTTATAGTCGTATTTGCATATCAGCAAGTTGTTTGAGTCACTGCTCCAGGCAGCCCTTGGCTACTGTGTTGCCATCCATTCCCAAAGTCCAGCATGAGCTGGATGCAGCCACAACAACCCCCACTGGTGGTCGTTTCTTATGGGGCGGGGGGAGGAGAGCATACCACCACACTGGAAACTGTCATCTCTTAGACATTCCCCTTTCTGTTTGTGCAAACATATTTCACTAAAAGATATAGGAGGGCTTAAGAAATTCTGAGCAGAAGAAAATGCAATAAGAAAATCCCCAAATAACCAAAGCTTTGCCCAAGGGTTTCTCCCACTATTCTGGATGAAACCGAGTCATGCCTAACTGTTGGGAAAAAACCTTGTATATTATGGAGGACTGCAGATATTAGAGAGTAATACTGCAGTGCAAGCTTAAGGTACTCAAGATTTACAGTAAGAGGTTCTGAGTAAGAGCTACAGGGTTTCATATACAGATTCAGATATTCCAGGTTAAAATCTGCTGTATTTCACCCTATTTTAGAGCACTGACAGGCCAAGCCAACGAATCCTACTGGTTTTAGAAGTGGAATCTATAGGTTCTTCTGATTTTAGATGCCAGCCATGAAGACTTCTGCATCTGAGCTCATTTAGACTTTCTTTATATTCAGTGGATAGAAATGGTCAAAGGCATGATTTTGTTTCATCTTAAGGTAGACAAGTATCCTAGGTGAGCCATATAGTATAAGTGACCATTTCTCTCCAATTACTCTAGAGAAGCCACTGTAGCTGTTAGCAATGTTTACAATGAAGTGTGAAAAGTCCCAGCTTGGCAGAAATGAGCACTGCAGTACACTGCAGAGCCATGAACCATCACAGATAGTCATCTGCTTGGAAGTGCTTGAACTGATGAGGCCAGTCATTGAGAGGGGCAGGATCTAAGCTGCCTCCAGAAGAATCCAGCCCATCCCCCAGGGATGGTGGATGAGTATGGTCCTCCTTTACTCTGTGGCAATATTACATTTTTTCCTTCTTCATTAGTGTAACTGTGGGTAGGCATAAATGAAAATACCCATTAATTGCATCTACCCCAGATGTGAGAAAAACTGTAACTTACTGTACACATGGCAGCTAAATTCTTGTTGATAAACCAGGAGCTTTATGATAAAGAGGAGTTCATATCCCATGTTTTAGTACATTGTGGTGAGCATATATTTCCAATATTATGTCTTTAAAGTTTACAATATACAGTTTGATCTTGGCAGTACTTCAGCAATAGCAGCTGTATCGTGTAATTTACTAAGAACATGTTCTCATGACTGCAGTGTCCCAAAATGCAGTTTAGTCCAATGAATTCTTGCATTTGCCTCTTAGAGATTTCCCTCAAGCTTGAAATTTGTAGCTGAACATTATAATTAATACATTATAGACCACATAATGTGCAATTGTACTCATTTACAGAACAGTAGAAATTGTTGTTATGTTGAAAATTGCTCATTCTTCATGTAAATATTTAACGCTTTTTTTAATTCGTTAGAAAATGCTTGCTGTGAATAAGATTTCTAAGCGCTTATGTTCCTGCTTAAATTTTAATTTGGCCTGTGGAAAATAGAACTCATAAATTAAAAAGTTTGTGTTTGGAAAAATACTTGTACTTCAGGAGCTCACATCAAGAGAGAAGTTAGGTGAGGCTGAGGAGTGTGCCTTAAACTCCATGCACTTAGGCGGCCAGGGAATCCCATACACAGCTCTTCCTTGGTATATATGACCTTGAGTAGCTCAAAATATTTCATTTGTTCTCTTGTTTCCATTGTTGCAAAACCCAAGTCTCCTGTTCATCTTTCTGTTCTTGTCACCGTCCTTAATGTGACAGTGCAGTAGGGATCACAAGGTAGAGTCTTTCAGTGCTTTCTATGTCCAAGCAACTGTATTTTAGTAGGATCTGGTTTTGTTTTAACCTTTTCAATATTCTGTGATTCAGCTCCTTGATGTTTACTCTTTTCTCCTTTGATCAATGGACCTCCAATCAAAGTAGTTGAAAAAAGATCAGATCGCATAGTATGCAAAGTACAGTTCAGCAGATAAATCATTATCAATATTAATAGCAGTATTTTTATGCACTTTTATGTATGAACACTTTTATATCACTTCGATATTTCATTGTGCTTTATAAACAAGGAGTATATTCTGGTAGGTTTGCACAGTCTGTCAAAAAGGGCATAAATAAAATGACGACCAATCCAAAAACCTTTTGGATTATGTAGGCAAAACATACTCACTCTCAGCTAGTGAATGGGTTTCTACAAATAAATTTATTTTCCCACGACCTCTGTCAAGCCAGTTCAACTCTCTGTTCCTCAGCTTCTTCATTTATGCCAGGGGAGAATGATACTGAGGTAAACACGCTCGAATAAGTAGTTTGGGGAATTTATAAAAGAGAAAACTTCAATTCATTCTCAAAGGTAGTATTCCCTTGCTTCCAGAAAAGATTTTGATTAGCTATACTAGAACTTCAATGGTGTAATCCACTTCAATAGGGAAAAACCACAGGATTTCATTAGTTTAATGTCTTCACAGCAAAAGGCATTGCTATGAGATTGTTCTTGAGAATTGCAGTTCTAAAAATTCCAGTTAAGACACTCACTGAGCCTGTCCTGTCTGTAGCCCAATTACTCAGTCCCCATCTCCTCATGGTAAACTGAGGGTCTGCAGCTGGCTCATAGCATACTCACTTCTGAATGGAGAAAAATGACTGACACAGTAAATTGTTTTAAAAAAATACGCGTCATGAACAAATCTTTCTGGCGAACAGAAAATAAGTTACAATATCAGGTTGCTATCAAATCATCTTGGTAGTAAAAGATTTGAGACTACTTTGGGTGGCTGTGCTAGAGCACGTATGATTTCTCCTAAGATGGTGGTTCTGTTTTTCAAAAGAAAATGTTTCTCCTAGAAATGGCCTCATGCTTGAATTCATCAGCATCATTTAAGAATACTGTGAGTTTCTTCCCTCTAGATCAGACTTTACCCTTTGCTTTGCACTTTTTTTGAGGAAACTAAACCGCCTGATACAGCCACATCCCTTCAGCAGAGACTTCTCTCTGACCCTACAGGAGGCCAGTGACTGTAGTACCATCAAGAGTGTTAAAGCCAAGCCCTGGCTGGACCATGAAAGATTTCTCAGTATCAGAGTAAATAAATTTTATCAGAAATAAAAAGAAAATCACTGCCAGAGGGCCTACAGTTCTTTTACTGTCTGAAGTTTGCCTGTAACCACCCATGAATGTTCCATATGTCTGGAGATTTTGTCTCTTCTGTTTTAGATATCCACAACATAGATAACTCAGTGAGCCATCTAGGCTCCTATTCTAGTCTCTGAAAAGACATAGAAAAATTTATACAATTTTAGATATCTAAAATATGCCATCAAAACATGCTTTCAAAATACCTCTTTCTCTCCACTGCTCAGGTAAGTCCCACCCACTGTCACAAAACCCTAGTTGTGAATGTCTGTGTGAAAGCCAGCACAGACCACCAGCACTTTCTGCTTCAAGGCCTTCACTCAACAGACTTCTATTGCCTGAATGCTGCTTCAGAGGTAAATCTTGGCTTAGAGCAGAGGTGCAGCCTTGGCCCAATCTATTTGTAGCTCAATATCTTGAGAAAATGGGAAATCCTTATTGGGTCACCAATGAGGTCTGCATGGAAGTAGTGACCTAACAAGAAGTTGCACATGAAAATATGCTGGGTGCTCTTCTGTCCTAATGGTTTCACAGCTTCAAACAGTGTACTTTAGTAAGACTCAGACACCTGTATTATTTGTGTCTCTTACAAATTAATCCCCGTTACATTTGGCTTTACACTATAAAATCCATCAGTTGCAGTTGATCTAGCAGTTGATCACTCAACCTTAAATTATTGAATTGTTGCATTAAGCAAGCACCAAGATGTTTTTATTTCATGCAGGTAAATTTTCTAGTCACCAGCCAAAACTTAATCTGAAGGAGATTGTGTTGGAGATAGGATGTGTGTTGATGATCCTAGTGAGGTATCCCCACGTTCCTGCCCCAACAGTGTCTCCTAGGATGATGGCATGTCATGGTCCTCATGAGTTTCCCCAGGAGATTGATAGAAGACAGTTATCCATAATTTAGAAGAATTAGAATTATTTTTAACAAATGCGCTTGTGGTCAGGCTTGCTTGAAATTACTTCTAGTACATGTATTTCTTTTGGCTTATTTTATACAGAGAACAGTTCCTGAGCCACAGGACTGCAGTCAGTGTACCGCAGTAGCTCTGGAAAAAATAATCCGAGCTCTTCCTGTACTTTATCAAACAGAAGACTTGAAAAATTTCAAAACAGTCTTGGTTACTGCAAAGTTAACATACACATGCCTCTCCGGTAAACTGTTTCTGCTAAACTTATCCTAACACTTCTTTTGAAAACTAAATTATTAAGCTTACCCATTTATTTTTAGGTTTATTGGTTTATACACTTGGTTTAGGCAGGAATTCAACTCTGATTGAAATAAATGTATTTCAAGTCATCATTTTCAATGTCTATAAATTTTACAGTGTTGTCGTAGCATAGTCAACAGCTGCTAGCCAACAGTTTGTCATACTAAGCTTCTTCCATGAACAATAAATAACATCAGTTCATGCAACGGTAGGTAAAGTCCTCTGTGTACCTGCAGACCACAGGATGCATGCCAGAAGACGACAAATGGTGGTAGATATCCATCTTACTTAACAGGCTATAGCAAAGACAGCATGGACTTTCTGGCAGGTAAATTATGTTTGGATTCACAGGGCACATTGTAGCAGAGGTGCTACTTCAGACTTTGCAGGCCCTAAGTCTAATTAATCCATCCCAGTGACTTCAATGGCAATATGCAAAGAGTGAATTTGCCTTCCTGTGTACCCAGACAATTTAAATTAACTTTATAATGGGACTGAATGTTATCTATATGCATGCTGTTCTGTGCAATACAAACCTGTAGTTGTTTGTCCAAAGTAAATTCCATCTAATAGCAAGAACCTGGAGAAATTAGTCTTCAAATGCAATCTCAGGTGTTTTTCAGTTCAGGTGACTTGGTGGGTAAGAGGGAACTAGAGGGAACAGTGGGGGTTGAGTTACGATGAACTCTGCAGGGCTGTGGGTAGGCTCCCAGAGCCCAGCAAGGACCATCCTGGAATCTCCGATGACACAGTTCAGTAACAATTGTAAATTTCTAGTTCTAAAAATTGCAAAGCAAAATCCAATATAACTGAAGTAATAGTGACTGCCTGAGTGAAAGACAGCTTCTAGCAACTTCTGAGGTGTACGGTCCACCAGACATCTCAGGAGAGTTAGACGCATAATTCCTTCTTTGCCAAAAACCATACGGTAGTGGGTGTCCACATGTGGACAACAGGCAAAGAAACCATTGACAACTCATCATCAATTAGCTGAGTCGCAACAACACTTTTTTTGTAGTGCTATCCAAAATAAATATAATTACTGTCTGGGTCAACAAAAGATTTGACATCATAGCTTAGAAGCATATCACATTTTCTCCAGTTTACGAGAATTTCATTCCCTCTTCTTGTGCTAACACTGTCTCCGTAAGTCCCGCCAAACCCTATCTTCTGCTAAGTCCATCCCTGTAAAAGTATTAACTGGGTATGTAAATACATGAAGTATCATTCTTTTTCCAATAAAGCAAATAATTTAACAATTTTATTTCCCAACTATATTTCCATGTTCCTTTGTCTACTTTTTCCTAAGTAACAATGAGCTTGAAAAGAATAATTTCCCACAGCAGTGCCTTGGCCCTGCCAACATAAACTCATTATACCATGGCCAGAGGTTTGAATTAACAAGTACAGTTAGGAAATAGATGTATTGATTCATTAACGATTATAATATAACCTACTTATCTTTGTGCAGTACATTTATCAAGGTCATGGCTAATTGCATTAAGTGCATCAGCTTTCCAGAAATCTTGCTATAAAAAAGGGGGGAAAAACCAACCAAACAAAACTTGTCTGAGCAAACTCAGTTCTGGAAAACAGAACCACTGTCCTCATTCTTATTTCTTCTTGTTTACAGTGTAAAGGGATTTGAGTATTATAAACAGGCCCATAAAAAAACAGTCTCTACTGGGAGAAGTTATCCTTAGTACTACAAGTGGCTGTAAGCAACCGTGATATAGATAAATCCCCTTTAGCAGGTTGCACCCCTATAAAAATCAGATCTTATAGCCTGTTTCATATTTCACCTGTGCTTTCAGGCTGTAGCAGCAGTGAATGTGGTGGATGACCTGGCTGGGCATCAGTGTAAATAAATCACATCAGGCCCTGATGGTCTGGTGGCTCTCTCTCTGTTCCTACACTCATGAGCTCTGTTTTCCTGGGAGTGTGCATGTAACCTGCCTGCCAAGCATGAGCACAAGCCTTAATTCAAACTAAAACTTGCCTCTCATTCAGATTATTTGGATGAAGGTGTTAAGGAAAAGCCAGCATGGAGGCTGAGCCCATACATACTTTCAAAGTAGGTTCAAGAGTATTTCTAGCTAAAGTGCATATGGACCTGGCATAGGAATATGATGTTTGTCTGGCCTGAGGTCACTGTTGTAATGCCCACAATGGCCCACAAAGCCATCATTTGACTTCATATGGCTCACTCAGGATGATAAATTGGCCTAAGATCCTATAAATCGGGTACAATAAAGCCTTATCAGTTATGCAGGTGCGAGAATTACAGCCATCTAAGGGCAGCAACGATGCACAGAGCATATCAGTGCACATGCTTTGAGTGATATGGGCCTATGGCACCACTTTTATACCCAGGAAAAAAAAATGGGAAAATGCAGCGTGACTAGAGCTAGTGCCACCATGAGGTCTCTCAGGCACACAGTGACTGACTGACCAAACCATAGGAAATCACAAGCACAGACATCACTTCCAACAAATGTTCTAAGCAATCTGTGTTGAACTGTTTATTCTCAAATTCACAAAAAATATACATTTTTTTGTGTATGGCTTCTTAAACAAAAAGCAAAGTATGGCACTGTTGGAGCTGCCTAATTAAAAAGCAAACCTATTATTTGAGGTTCAGGCAAACTGCAAGTACAAAGTAAACCAAAACTCTGTTTGACTCTGCATCAATGTGGCAAAGCTTTAAGGTCAAAAGTGAGAAAAAGTTCAGTGAATTCAAGTCCTGCAATTTTGAAAGCGCATGCAAAAGCGCAATCCACCACGCTGGGGCAGTAATTCCCTGTTCTTGCTTAAAGAGCAGGTGATGGACTGACTGTGCACAGTCCTTCCAAACCCTGCCATCTCCTCTCGCTGAGCAGTGCTGGGGAAACTCGCTCACACACACACAAACACACACACAAACACACACATACTTTGTTTTATACATATACATGTATGTACATATAAATTTACATGTTACACATATACTCATATACACATATCTGTATACTACATATATGTATACAGTATACATATACACACATACATACACCAGATTTCCTTATTCGATTTTTACGGTGCCCTGGGCATTCCCATACAATGTTTCCTATAAAGCAGACTGTCAAGTGAGACTAAGACTTCAGCCAAACCACTCAAAGGCCACAGCAAATGCTGTGGAAAATCTTTCAGACTTACAACTATGCATCTCAATCACACGAGGAGAGTAAGGGGCAATGGATACAAGCTGCAAGAAGGTAAATCCGGGTTAGATATTAGGAAATGTATTTTTCCACTGGATATGCTCCAACACTGGCACAGGCTGCTCACAGAGGTTGAGTAGTCTTAATCTTTGCAGATTTTGAAAAAATTGCCTGGATAAAGCCTTGGGCCGCTTTATCAGGGTTGGATCTACTTTGACTGGGAGGCTGGTCCAGATGATCTATTGAGCTTCCTTCAGAACGAAATTATTCTATGATTCTGTAACTCTCTGATTATATTACGGATACCTTTATACGCATTTACAAGCCTCAGTGATTGAAAGTGTTTTTATCTAAAGTGTATTTATCCAAAGCAACTATTTGGGATCTTGGACAAAGTCACGTTTGTAAAGCCTCTGGTTTGTGCTCCAGTAATTGAAAGGATGCAAGAAATCTTCTGAGATGTCAACATTTTGCTTTTCCTTTGGTGAGTTTGGGAAATTTATTAATTTTTGTGCATAGCTTCTAGATCTATGATTAATATCTTCCCTCTCATCTAAACACAGCAGTTTTCCAGTATTTGTTTATTTTCTTTTCCTAGCCAAGGAAAATAACCAAGGAACAAACAGCCAAGAAAAAGCCCCAAGCAGACAAACCAATACAGGCAAACAAACACGGGTCCATCCCTACTTGGGAAGGCTGGAGACTGCAGAGTGGAACATTTTTACATAGCAGAAAAAATAATTTTTCTAACCTGATGCAGCAGAGTTAAAAAGTTGCCTAGAAAATTGTCTAACAATTCTTCAGTAATATTTTATATCAATTCTCTATAGTAACATCAAAATGAAGCTCTATAAAAGAAGTCACACCTCAAGTATAACTCAATATAAATGTTTTAAATCCCTGAACATGGAAACTTTTAAGTCTTAAAATACACCTGCTGTCACTCCTAAGGCTAACACTCCAAGCATGAAATGGGTTGTGCTCAATCTACTTGAGCTATTTTCATGTTACCCTGTTTCTAGAAACATGCCTCCAAATTCTTTTTCTCGTTTCTTATCTTGCACAATTTTTTTCCCAATAAATCCTTGTTCATCCATGTTTGATGTGGATTTTGGAATAGCTGTTTTGGAATAGCTGACAGAGCTCGTTTGGGGTGGGAGAAGCCAAGAGAGAGGGAAGCAGAGAATGTACTCTGGATTTCCAGCAGAAAGTCAAATGAGTTGGATTTTTTTTTTTTAATTGTCATGGATCAGCTTTAATAGTTACAGGTGAATATGAGAAATGTTTTGATTTCTCCTTTCCTTTCTTCCTGAAGTTGTGCTAGATGTATTCAGATTTTGTAAAAAGAAGATAAGACTCTATGATCTCTATTTTCATTCATTATTTCTTCATTAATGCAAATATTTCCCAATTCCAACAGCCAGCCAGTGTTGTAGCTTTGCACAGGGCTTGTGCTGTATTTGCCTCACTCAAGAAGGAGGGAGTCAGAGGTTTCTGATAGATGCCCCTGAGTAAATGGCCTCTTTGGGCACGTATGAGCTTGGAAAATAGAGCAGGGAATTTGACCCAGCAGCCCTGGAGTTCAAACCCAGCTCAGGGACAGGACGCAGCCCTGGCCTCTGCCCCATGCAGGCAGCAAATCTGTGCTCCCCGGACGGGAGAGAGCACGAGCACCGGGGCCAGCTCTCCATCCAGCTCTGCACATATGCGGTGGCTGCTCCTCCTCACTCCAGTTCTCAGCTGCTCTGGTTTTACAATGATTGAGCCTACAGAGACGGAAGAGAATATAACCCTCAGCTCCTTTTTTTTCAGCTCTCCCGTGTTAGACCTGTTTACTGGCTCCCAAATGGCTCTCATTTCAGAATGGTCTAAAGGTTGTCTTGTTTTTACACATAAAAAGTAAAACATTCTAGCCACCTGTCCCACCATCTTGAAGCATCACAGCAAGGCACAGCGGTGGCACACCTTGAACAGACTGCATGATTTTCAGCCAGGTATATTTCCTTGGGTCATGCTGCAATAGTGAACACTGAAAACTGCAGCTCTGACAGGCTGTATTTTTATATTTCTCGTCCCCTCAATTCCACATCTGCTAATTGGCTGCCCATTGCCTCATTTATAAATATGAAATCTCATTTTAATGTTCACTGTCCTTGTGACTTACGTTTATGGGTCTGATGTCTAGTTTCTTCTTTTGGGACTGGCACGATTCCAATCCTGGCAGGGTCATGAGGGTTGAATTACTTCAGTCGCTGGGTTTTATTCTGCAGAAAAGTGATTAGGTGACACGGCCTTGTGCCTATTTGCTTCCTTCCCTTGCTCTTGAGCCTTGACAGCCTGAGGAGTGATGTGAGTAAACTGACTGCAAGTTTTCTATTCCTGCTAGAAGCTAAGCTGAAACTGCTAGTTACCTGGGAAAACCACAGCGATTTATTGCTGTATTACATCTTAACACTTTTTTTTTCATAAGTAGTTTTCACTAAAGCCAGTGCTGCAATTTGCACATTGCAGCTCAGAAAGGAACAGGGACTTTTCAGAGTTTTAGTGATAATTCTTCAAACAAACAGGTGGCCTTTTGGCAGACTTTGTGAATTATCATTCCCCAGAAGTTTTGTATCTAGCTGCAGACAAGAAGGTTTGTGAAATTATATGGGATCTAAGGAGGACTTAGAATAATGGAGTAAATACATTTCCCTATTTATGGTTGGGAAATGTTCTTGGTTTTACTGGGTTTTTGTGGAGGACAGGTAGGCAATAATGTTGTCTGAAATGTCTGCACAGCTGCTTTCCAAGTCCTAAGGGAAGGGGATTATGTGGAACAAATATATGATAAAGGACATGTCCTCCCACTGAAAAAATGACCAAACCAGTTTGCCTGATTGAGTTTTGGCAAAAAAACTTCTTTAATCTACATCAGGTAGATCAAGGCATGAATGTCTCATCGCTGTATGTTCTGCACAACACCAGTGCTCAGTAAGAAAACACTAAACCATGCCCCCAGCTATAAACAGCAAGGCTGTAGCCTTTCTTAACCCAAAGATAGGGCTGACTTGTGTGTATTTGGTGCTAGTGCTTTGTGATGAGCAAAATAAGGGGTGTTAGAGGGCTCTCATCGCTGGGGCAGAAAGCTATTATCTTTTTAAAGAAAACAGTAAACTCTACTTACTTGGAGTTTAGCCCTAGGTATGGTGCTGCCACCAGCTTCTACTGTCATTAGTGCTTATATGGCTGCCTGATTTCTAGAATCAAAAAGAGCACTTTTTGGATTGGGAATACATTGGGAAAAGGTCTGTGTGTCCTTAACTCCAAACGGGATCCCCAGCAGAGAAGTCTATGCCTGTGGGAATCCACCCAGCACTATATGCCCCAGAGCTCCAGTTGCCACTTCGTGGGCTGCCCCCAAGCACTCTACACTTCCTAGTCTAGAGGTCCACACCAAACTTTCTTGCTCTGGACCTATGTATTGGATATGAGGACAAAAAATAGTATATTTTCATGAAAAATAGGATTACTTTCATTCCCATTACATGGTGATTTACTGCACTTTTACATAAAGCTCTTGGAGTTTGACCTCAGAAAGCATCAAAATGACAAGTGAGTGCTCCAGAAGCACTCAGTGTGTTTTTACCCTGAAAATGGATAAAGTAGGCTGAAATGGGAGGGTGAAGGTTTCTTATCTCTCTTCTTCGTCAGAAGAAATTTTTTTTTCCTCCTCTTGAGCAGCACCATTTCCTATTGCTTCTGTATAAGAAAGGTCGGAAACTTTACTTTCTTATAAATAAATTTATAACTACACTAGATCAAATTCCATATTGGGAAAAATCCACTTCTTTCCAAACCTCCTTCTTAACCTTCTCATATTCTTACATTGTTTGTTTATTTAGAAAGTTGCATAGGCAATAAATATACAATGTATTGTGAATATGTAACATATCCTACATATAGTCTCTGTACATATGTATCTATACAATGTAATTTATTTATGTATACGTGCATCTATATTTATATAAAGACAATATATAAAATCCGTACAATTCTATATGAATATACATGCACATACAAACACACACTTTTACCTTAATCAAATGTCTGCAACACTCAAAATATTAAGACATAATAGTCTGATTAAAAAATCACTGGACTTGCCTCAATGATTGTCAGTGCCAAATTAGCAAAATTTTCATTTCATGATTAATCCAGAGCTAGGAGAAGGCGGCATTTTCCATATTTAGTATGAACTAAATGAACTATGAATTCAGTCTCCTGTGACTAAAGGGTTTGGCAAAACGTATCTGACCTGAAATGTCACCAAGACATTTGGCTCACAGGATTCTGGCACTCCTAAGACTGGGCCACCATTGCTGCACAGACTTTGTTCAGTGTCACGTACTATTAATATAGGTTAAAACTAAAAAACAGAATTCTAACTTTTTTTCCCCAATCCATCACTATAAATCACAAATCCAGGGCCAAATTCCAAGAGCAAAATAAATCTCCAGTCAAAATATTTTTTTTTTTCCTGCTTGGAGATGTTATTAAAACTCACTGAGACCCACAGGATATGAAATGGTTGAAGTTGTCAGAAAAATTGTCATTAACTTTTCAAAAACAGCCACAGCTTCTGTATTTTGGGTACTAAACAGGTTACACTTTGAGCCCACTCTAAAAGAACTGCTAGACATAGTGCAACTGAAAAATCAAGTGAAAGCAGGTTTCTTCTGGTCTGAAGCTCAAATCCTGTAATTTCTTAAAAGGTCTTAAAAAGTTTTCCGCAACCAGCTCCCAGTGACACCAATGGCATCACTTTGCCGCACCCAAAGAAATTAGATGAGTGGCCCTCAGAGTTATCAGTGTTTAGGGAAAAAACAAGCAGGGAGTTAACTCTTCCCAGCACAGGGTAAAAAATGTATTTATGGATTAAACTACCTGAGGTGGTTTTTATGGAAACACTTTCAAAACTTTGTTTTCAAAACACAAAAAGCAGAGATGGCTGATCTGCTAATATTTGCAAAGAAAATAGATCGAGCAGGAAAGACTTTTCAGTTCTTATGCTGTTCAAGGGTCTTTCCAATTGCCTGGCAAACACATTCTATATTCAGTATACCTTTCAAGTACACATAATTTTATAGGACAGCAAAGGCAAAAATAAAAGAGGCAGAGATGCTCTTGTGATTACACAGCACGACGCAGAGGAGAGAAAGCTGTTTGATTCCAGCTCTGGCACAGACCTCCCACCTCATGTTAGACTGTGCCTACATTGCAAACTCTCATTGGTGCAGCTCAGATTTAAGGTTTTGGTCTCACCCAGCTAAAATAAACACACATTTCAAGGCAGACGGGTTGCCGCAGATGCCAGCAGGGACTAGTGCCCTGAGCATGTCTGTGGGTGGGCACTACAGGCCATGCTGGCTACCACAGCTCTGTTAATCGTGGTCTCCAAACTAGGAGACTAAGGTAAAGCTAAACTTCGTGCCCCTGCAGGTGTAGGTACTGGTGTATCTCACACCAGCTGCAAATACCTTGATGCTGCAATCAGCTCTACATGAAGTTGCCACTGTGGACGCCCTGTGTGCTGCAGTTTGCCTACTCGCTGGAAAGCATTAGCAGGATTTCACATGGAAATTTGCAGAGACTTAATGTTTCTGTGCCTGTTTCTTGTTGGTCTGAGAGAAGCAACAGCTTGTTTTTCACTCCCATCTTGTCTTTTATAAATTCTCCAGTGACAGTTTTATTTTGTGCTTTCTTATGTCTCTCACAAGTGGAAGTCTATAGGGCTGGAGTAACACAAGCAACAACCACAAAATTAGGAATAAATAATAAAGTGCAACACTGTTACAAGTCAACCATCTGGCCAAAAAGGTTTCTTCAATGTTTTTTCCTTTCTTGTCATTTTGATCCTCCAAGCCAGTTGCCGGGGCTAGGATGAGGGAAATTGCTGGCAGCTGCACCAGCCATCCCTGTCAAGACCTGATCAAAGAAGTCATAAGCCAGAAAGAGGGAGGTTTGTTTTCTCAGTCTGTAATTTGTTTTCTGTTCATATATTTCCTGTGGGCTTTACAGGAGGAGATGTGAATGTGAGTGTTTAAAGTCAGCTGTTGTTTTCTAGTGTTCCAGACCTCCTCTAGGATCTTTACCAGTTCTTGCTTCTCTCTGGATGAATATAAGCATTACCTTTTTTGTGAAATCTGTAAGGGCACCTACAAGTTCCTGCAGAGTTCAGTGGGAATATGATTGGTAAAAAACTTTGAAATCTGCTAAAAAACCTGCTCCCATGGGGTCAAGCTCCCACCCATTTGTTACGTACTGTGCTGCTTATCAGCTTTGCCATAAAATAGTGCATTCTGGGAGAAAAGGACTTGCAAGTACTTTAAAATATTATCTCCATTGATGGGTCAACAAAAGCAGCCAGAAGTCAGCCTGGTCTTTTAAAAACCCATAGAGTCAGAAGTCCACCCCTCATCCTGTGTTGGGATCAGCTTTATAGATATCTTGTCTCATTCTGCTTTTAAAACCTCAGATACTGAGACTCCACAGCAACCATAACCCATACACATACTTTACCGTCCCTAAAGGTAGATTTTTCTTTCTCTTTTTTTTGTGATCTGAAGTTTTCTTACTATATTTTCAGGCCATACTCTGCCAGCACAGATAGTTATAACAGATTATTCTCTTCCTCTTTGCTGCAGCCTCCTATGCATTTGAGGACTATTGTCATTTCGGTCATTTCTTTCAGACTAAACACCAAGTCTTTCAATTCTTTTCCTCAAAAATCATGGGTTTTAGACTCTTCTTGTTTAAGATTTTTTTCTTTGGAAATTTGTCATGTCCCATACTAAATGTGCCTCTCCAGCTGAGGCCCTGCCAACACAAAATAAAGTTGTCATATGATTTTCTTTTACAAGCTCACCTTCAGCTATACTGGTCTTTTTCTCAAGAGCATGTCACAGGTGACTCATTTCATTTCATTCCTGATCTACCATAATGCCTGGATCCCTTTTTTTGGCAGAATTCCTACCTAGTCTGTTGCTTCCCAGCATGAATCTGCAGATAAATGTAGATTTCTGTTCACATTTTAATCGAAGCATATTCTATTTGGGGTTTTCCCCAGATCATCTCTCTAATTTGTCCACATGATTTTGCATTTAGCCTGCCTTCCAGTGGCTCTGCAGTCCACGCTAACTCTGGGAAAGGACCGTCTTGAATTGAATGTTCTCCTTTTTTGCAGAGTTGATGCCTGAGAACATTCCTGAGTCCGGGCAAAGTTCTTCCTTGATATAACACCGTTGACTTCAGCTGAGGCCTGCTGTTCCTCATGTTGTCAGGCTCAGAGCTTGCTGCATATAAATCAGGTTTAGTGAGAGGTCTTATGATGCTGCCATCCAGCTTGCCCAAGGAACTCCACTCTTCCCTTACAAGGCTGAAGCGAGCCACTGCTGCTCCAGCCTCCTGAAGGAGGATCTGCTGCTGGCCATGCTCCTGTTCCAGCATCTGAGGTAGGCAAGCTATGTGGTACAAAGTTAAAGGGACAGCAGCAGCTTTATATCATGATTTTGCATGGTGTTGAATGCTGGCACCTGCTTCTTGAGGTTTTTCAGAACAACTTCTTGGCTTTAAAGATAATGTTTCCCTACCTTTTTTTGCTGTGCTGGAAATGCACACCAGTTCCTGGGGAGACTGACTGAAGTCCTGGGTGGGACTGTGAACCCCTTATCTCATTGATGTGTAGTTATTTATACATGGAGTAGCTCCACTAAAATTAAAGGAATTTTTTTTGTGACTAATTCCACCTTGATTGGAGCAAGGTCTGACTCTTGCCGAATATATAAATAAACAAAAATGAAAGAGGTTTCTCCTTCATCCTTTCCATATGTTTCAATTCTAGTTATTTTAAGGATCACTTGTAACAGCAACATATGAAAAAAAACCAAAAAGGCCAGATTTTATTTTCTTCAGGTTCTGTTATAGCAGCCGTCCCTTCCTACACTGCCTGCTCTCGAGGCATTGTTAATAACTGCATTGTTAATTCGCAGTGTTTCACGTGAGAAGCCTCCTGTTAGCTGCATTGTTGCAGGAATGAATCACAAATTTTGAATTCTTTCAAGGCTGCCTTTTACAAA
>NW_008824231.1:5875769-5883131 GCF_000699105.1 Pygoscelis adeliae | reverse complement strand
AGAATCATAGAATCATCAGCCTGTTCCAATGTTTAACCACATCACCCTCCAACGGAGCCTTTCTCATTTGTCAAACTGATCTAGCTCCATCCACTTTCCTGAAAGAATTTGCTCATCTACAGGTCTCTTTCTTAGCCCACCAGAAAGGTCCTAAAAGGCTTAGATACTAAAGCAGGATTAAGATGAAGTATCAATGCCTAAATCCCAAACTGTTGTCATAAATCCTTGCTCAGCTGCTGCCTGAGCTCACTGGGTGCCTGAAGTCGCTAGATCAGTCCTTTGCTTTTCTTTCAGCTGCTGAGCTCACCTGTGAAATTCATACTTGATAGTAGCAGCAATGCAGCATTTCATGCAGTTTCTAATGCAGCTTCATGTTTGGATTGGAGTATTTGCTGCTTAGGCAAAGAGGGGAAAGGCTGTCTCCCTCCATGACTTCAGTGGTGGAGTGGAGACAACCTTCTGTGTTTGCCTTCTCCTTTGATGAGGAGAAGGGGATGCAGAAACAGTGTGGGAGCCGCAACCAGCTGCCACGGAGCCTTCTTCCAGGCAGTATGGGTGACCACAAGAAGGACTGCTGGAGATTTCCCTAGTACTGATGTGGCCAATTAACTTCATACATTGCCTTTCTCTATCTTCCTGCAGTTTCTGGGACAGACTATTTTCTTGTACAGCAAGCAGATAAAAAAATGCAATACCCTCTCTCTTTCACCATCCGGGGAACATGGATTACAAGATAGTTTGCTGACAAAGTAATGATGAAAAGGAAACAGTGGTATCAATGTCAGTATAATATTTTCCTCACTAGAAGTCGTGTAGAGCTGTGCACATATTTGTCATGTTGCATGTAATATCCTCCCATCTCATCTTCTGTGGTGCTCATTGCTTTTCTGTAGGGTAACAGCTGTGTTTTTCAGGATGGGCACCACTGTCTTGCCCCATCCTAGCATGACTATCTCTCTGTAGTGGGCTGCAGAGACTGTTGTGTGCGTTGCTCCATCTCTGTGGAGTTCTCTCTGAGCTGCTTTCTTCCTTCAAATACATTTTGTAATCTTCTGCAGTATAGCCTAGCCTCTCCTTGAAGCTGTATTTAGAGCCATTATTCCATCATGTTCTACACTATTTTTCTGTGCCGCCCATTCAACTTGACTTGAAGGGAACTAGCACGGGATACTTGTCTCTACCATTTCTTTACAATCGCTTTGCCCTTCTGTGCACCCTGAATTCAGGCCAGAAGCCCTATTAAGTTGTTACAGCTCTAGCCTGGTTAGCTTTTTACAAATCCAGATCATTTACTGGCAGAACGGACTATACAAGTATTGCTACAGAAAATAAAAAGGTAATTTAAGGCATGAGATCACTCAAGAAGAGCTAAATATAGTACACGGATACATTTGTTGAGGAAAAATCTTTGCAGCAAATCTGGTGTTTATTCACCTACGACCCATCTTTGAGAATTCCCAATTTGGCAGTAGAACGTGATCTATATGAGAATTGTCTTTTTGACTTTCTCCAAGCGCCACACACTGATTTCTTGATGAAATATTTATAATCATTCTGATGATGTGAGGAAGTGTTTTCCTCACATTCCCTCATATTTTGGGGGGAAAAAAACCCAAAAATAGTTTTCACAGTTCACTGTTTGTTAGCTGGTTGCACAGATGTTCTGTAATAGATTTATGCTGCTTTAATACTTACCTTTTTCCAGCTGTAATGTAAAGCAGTGCCTCAGAAGTATTTTAGGACTTTCATCTTTTATTGTGATGGGACCTGGCTATATTATTGGTGTGGAGACCTGACCTTGGCCTCTGTGGCCCTCTGCTTTAGTTGCTTGGCTTGGCAGGGTCCCTCACAAGATTTGTATGTCACTTTTGGTGTGGGTTTTGCTAGCTAGGTGTTAGTACTATATGTTCTACATTTTTCCACCACTTATTTTTGTGAATTACAAACAATTCAACTTCAGCTGACTCCCTGCTTGCAAAGGACAAACCCTTTGGTAAATGTTTAGCTTGTAAACTTATGTGTAAATTTTCCATAACTATTACCAGTAATAAGTTCTGGCTATAACACATCCTAACTGTTAATAAGTTATTTGTTTAAGGGATGTGATTAGTGATTCCTCCAGTGAATCATGATAATGATCTTTGAGTTCAGTGATCAATTTAATTTTCTTAGAAACAAACCAGCCTGCTAAAATGTTTGTGGCTGATGCCAGGTGAAGCTATAGAGGAGGGAATGAATGGGAAAAGTACAATATTGGAGCTGTCTGGGAAATGTGAGGAGGTTGTACTGTCGTGCTTTACTGCTCAGGAACATACCTGAGAACTATCAGGGAGTGAAATGTCATGAATACAGATGCAAATGTCTATTCTCATGTAATAGCTGTATAATTTACAGAAGAGGAAAGCTGACACAACTATCTGCCTGTGTTTCTACACTCATTCATGCCTTGGCTGACTTCAGCGAAACTAGAAAATACTGTTGGACGCATGCAGCCAAAGAAAGCGTAATTCTGTAAGGAATGGATATGGTGTTTTGCTGACAGGGCTATAACCAGGAGATGATTGGGTTTTACTATGCTTGACCTTTAATACTAGTGAATCAAAATGCACTGAGACTCTAGGATCAGTGCTTATTTAGCAGCTTCCTTGAGAGTGTCTGGATTCCTCCGTGTTTCCTGAACTGTTGCTAGCATGTCGTGTCTGTGCCAAAGCACCTCGAGAGATGGGTGGAGGTGTTGCTCAGGTTCTGGCCAAATGCCCACAGGGTAACAGGATGCTCCACTCTAACTGTCCTATTTAGTCGTTAAACTTGCTGTTAAAGGAATATTAAAGCTGTAGGATCAAGTACTCAAACGGCGATTGACAAACAGAGTTTCTTGTACAAATTTGCATGCACATCTTAAGTCTGGAGTAAAAAAATAAAACAAATTCCAGGTTATATATAGTCTTCTAGTTGGTATCACATCAAGTTTTAACACTGCTATGACAGGATGCACATATGCACATGGAAACTCATTAAGTCGTGGACAGAAAATAACAAGGTACCAGAGCCAAATAAGAAAGGGTTCTACCCAGTGTTTTTTGCCAGGATATCTCACAGTTACTGCTGACAAAGGTAAGACTTCAAACTTCTGTTTTAATTACACATTCTAAATGCTGTGTCCTTTACTAACGGTCATTCTTAATTTTTTTCCTTGTCCTCTCTTAATTTTCACCCCCTTTCCTATTCTTCTCCCACATGCATTGAACCCACTGTTCCCATCATTCCATTTTTTAGTATCTTCCTTGCAGCATCAGCCTGTCCTCTGTGTCAGGACCTGTGTCACTAACCATCCACCATACTGCCTCCTGGCCCTGCCCTGCTGTTGTCACCTCCTTCCAGAAAATCACTGTTTTCTTATCCTTCACTTACTTTTGGCAAAGTCAGAAGGAACTGAAGGTAAGTATGTAGAGGATCTGGCAATTTAGGCACCATCACTTGTGCCAGCTGTTACGTACAGATTTTCAGATGCTCTGCTCCTTGGACTTCATGCCCCTTTTGCACCGGCTGCATTACTTTTAAGAAATACTTCCTCCCTACACATGGCCCCACCACGTGATGGCTCATCTCAGAAAACTTCTCTTGGGAACTCTTAGGATACAACTTCGCTGTGACACGGAGTGAAAATATTTTATTCCTGTGGGGTTGGAAATAACGTGTATATAGATGGATATGCTACTGTTAATGTAAAAACACATCCTACAGAAGATATGGGCTCGAACTGCTGTCCAACCTCTGACTGAGGAGGGGTCATGAGGAAACTTCTCATATAGGCCTGCCATTACTTGCCATGTGTCGGAAGTTTCTCATGTCAATCCTTGTTGGGATACCAACTTGTTGGTCCTGGATGTCTTCCTGGCAGTCACACTATTTCATTTATATTCTTTGGAAACAAGGTACCTTTCCCAAGGCAAAATCCTTCTAGGAGATATTTCATCTTGGAGAATATTTTAATGCAGGACAACCATAATTAGCTTCTGTGGCTAAATTAGACCTGTTCTGTTTTGATGGGAAAGACGTTGAAGGATTTGTATGTATCCCTCTCTGTCTGGTGGATTCTGCCTTTTCTCATAAGAGTGAGGGTAAGATGTATTAAATAATCTCTTTGATTCAGAAATATCATCTCATCACTCCTCATTGCCCTTCACCATGGGTGGCATAATCATGGCAAGAAAATGAATATAAGAGTTGTTGGGATTTGCTCTAGAAATGCTAATTTGTCATATCATGTACCTCATAGTTCTGAACAGCAAAAATGCCTTTGCAGAGGATGCATGGAATAAATATTCTGTGTTTATTTCAGCTGCTGTTTCTGACTTGTTTAAAAGGTCATTGTCACATGACAGAGAAAACCCAAACACAGTTTTTGGTCTCTTTTTGAATAGCTTTTTTCCTGGAGAAATTATATGTATCAACCTCAACTTATAGGTGGAGCATGTTAAGGAAGCAAATTTAGGTAGCTGTCTGATTAAGGAAAACTTCATGAATTATTAAGTTTGAAATTAGATTTGTTAAACTTACAGCCTGGGCACTTTTCTGTATTAAAGGAAAGGGAAAAAACCCAAACCAAATAAAACCAGCAACTTTAGTAGATATTTCTCTAGATCTCACAAATATTGTAAGAGATTTTTCCTAAAGAACCTGCTCTCGCTCCATGCTCATTTCCCATCTGTATTTTTATGCCAGCTTCATCAATAATGCATCTCAGCAAAAGGGCTGTTGTAAAGTGTGCGATATTGTAAAGGGAACATTCCTTGCTGTGGGTGTAGCAATAGCCTGTGCATTGTGAAACGCTAGAAAATAGTGAACATCCAGCTGGTGCTTCCACACGCCCAGTTTATAATTTTTGGTTTGCTGCTTTTCTCCTCCACATTTTGGTCACTATTCCAGAATTAAGCATCCTTTTCTATGGTTGTTCACCTAAGTCTAAGTTCAAACGTGCTGTGAAATTACATCTCTTGGATTTGTTTTTTTTTCCCCCAATACATTCTTAGCATCAACGAAAACTACTTGGCTGTCTAGAAGAAAAAGATAGTTTGTAAGCTACCTTATTAGTTTATGCTCTGTTATGCAGTCATCAACAAAAAATGACTTTTTAAAGTTAATTGCACAGTCCCTGTTTTACTAAAGAAGGATACTTTGGTACAGATGATAGACAAACTAACTTAAAAGTCCCAACACAGTCATACTATCTTCCACTGTATCCACTCATTTGAGAAAGAGAGCAACTAGAAAATGTAACATAGGATTTTTCCTTTTAATAACAGTACTTTTTAAATGGTTGAAAATGCTAATAAAGATACTTGTGAAGGAAGGGGGATTACATAAAAAAACAACAATTAGGGAGAAATACTAGTCAAACGATTGTCCCACCATCAACTCTAGCTGCTTAAGGTCCCTGAGCACTGGTTTAGCAGTATCTTCCAGCACACTGTCAGATTTCTCTAGGGCAGAAGGCTAACAAGACATTAGGGAATCCATTTGCTGACAGCAGTCTCAGCCCTTCCAGCTATTGTTCCTTCTTGGCCAGCTGGATGCTAGATTCTACGCAGTGCTACTCCAGATAATTTAATCTGATTTCTTAGCATCAACAGGTTCTCTCCGGTGTAGCAGTCTACAGATATTTTAACCAGGAGGAGAAAACTAGAAAGAAAATGGCTCTCTGTAGCTGCATTAGCTTGAGCGTGTGACATGGCAATGATGATATGTTCAGAAGTGTTTACTGAAACAAAGACAGATTGGGAAGCCATCCTTTCATAGAGCAGGTACAAAATAATTTACTTGGACAGCATGCTATGACTACTGAAAACCAGCAAACAAGCCACCAAAAGCAGTGTGAATAACTTGCAAACAATTCATAGTATCAAACGTATTGGTGAAAATTAATGGTTATTTTAAAAAAATAATACCTAAAATCATCTTCTTTCATTATTAGGGGAAACTACTTTTGGCTGAAGGCTATGGAGCATGTACAAACAGGTGGCTTATGCAGAGGTGTGAGAGACTGAAAGAGTTAATGTCTGAAACCTTGCGGCAAAGCAGGCCGCGGTCTGCGTGGCAAGGGTGGGCCGCAGGCGAGAGGCGCCAAGGGCACGTGGAGGGCGTGCCAGAGGGTGCCGGCTCCATGTGCTGATAGGCCCGGCAGGACGACGCACCACATATGGCCCGAGGTCACACAGAGGTCATTTGAGGAAGGGACTCACGACCACCCAAAAGACCCTCTTGCGGCCACCCCCCAGTGGCGCCTGCGCAGGACGTCAGGAGTTACGTAACTCCACGAGGGGCGTGGCCAGCGTGGCTGAGAGGCGGGGACTAGGCTATGAAAGGCACCACTGCAAGGAGCCACGTGTGCGCCTGCTGCCGGAGGATCGACGCGTCCGCAGTCGTCATCGCGGGATCCAAGGGTGGTGAAATCTCTCTCCTGCTCTCCCTCTTTTCCTTTTCCTTATTATAAACGTCTCAATAGAACCCACGCCACCTGCCATTACGCTTTCCGAGTTCAGGTTGCTTCTTCCATAAATAAAACGTTTGATCGATCGTCTAGTGTTGTTTCACCTTAATTTAGCCCAAGAGAATCACAAAACCACTACAACCCCCTGAGATAGATACCCAGTCTGGGTCGTGACAGGAGGTACCAATATTAACTTATTCCCAGTTTTCTGTCCTAGATTTTAATGAAGAAACACCCAACTGGTGATCATGGCTCCACCAGTTCACACCAATTAATACTGAGAAAGATAATCAGAAGTTCAAGGAAAACTGTATTCTCCTTTTCATGATCTCTGCTGGCACAGATAATTAGGTAAATGTGCTCAAGGTTAAGGCAGGTCACATGAAGAAAACTTGGTTCAGTTCCTGTAGACAAGGGGCATCTGATGATATGTCTTTTTATACAACAAAGGTCACGGTCCAGGTAGGTGCCATGGATGACATGAGAAAGCACTGGTTAGTCCTCTAGCCCCTTAGGTCTCTGAGCAACCCACATATCTAAGATTGTACAAAGCTACTGAAGAAAACTTGGTTCAGTTCCTGTAGACAAGGGGCATCTGATGATATGTCTTTTTATACAACAAAGGTCACGGTCCAGGTAGGTGCCATGGATGACATGAGAAAGCACTGGTTAGTCCTCTAGCCCCTTAGGTCTCTGAGCAACCCACATATCTAAGATTGTACAAAGCTACTGTGCTACTGTCCTGGTTTCGGCTGGGATAGAGTTAATCTCCTTCCTAGTAGCTGGTACAGTGCTGTGTTTTGGATTTAGGATGGGAACAAAGTTGATAACACACCGATGTTTTAGTTGTTGCTAGGTAGTGCTTACACTAG
>NW_008824231.1:5838508-5871101 GCF_000699105.1 Pygoscelis adeliae | reverse complement strand
TGGCGACATGGCACCCCAGAAAGAATTGAGCCAGAGAACGGGACTTAATTCTGAAACACCCTCATAGACACCTGGGCCAAAGAGCACGGCATTGAGTGGGTGTATCACATCCCCTATCATGCACCAGCCTCCAGGAAAATCGAATGATACAATGGACTGTTAAAGACTACACTGAGAGCAAGTCTAACTTTTCAGATATCTGAGATTAGTGCCTTCCAATCATTTCTATTATTTTTGTTGTACTAAGTGTAAATACTCACCAGAGCAGGAACCTGCAGAGGCATTTAAGGTCCACCTCCTCCTTCTGAAATTAAATCTTTGATAGCTTCAGAGGTTTCTCAGGATCAGTTCCATGGACGCCTAATTCTCCCCAGGGCTGACTGACCTGGAGATAAATACTCCGGGTTCAGTCCCCCTAGATGCTGTTCATCTCTGTGTTGCAAGCCTTAAGTATGTTTAGGGTTTAGCCCTTAAACTGTCTTGTCCATTCATTCCCTACAGACATAATACTTCAAAGCCACAGGGTGTTCTGAGGAACAATGCATTCTTCAGTGCTTGTGAAGAACTCAGTTACTCTAATAATGGAGATAAAAGTGGACAGACCGGCAGATATTGTCTAGCCATCTACCCCAATAGCACAGGGCACTGCATACATGTTAAAAAGCAGTTTAATTTTTTTGAGGGCAAAAGAGGTTGAAAACTTACGTATTGAAAATTCTAGCACACCTTCCTAACAGAGAGAGGTATTGTGAAAAATCCAGTTTCATATTTGATTAGGTCAGCTTGACATGGTTTCTGGAAATCAGAGAAAAATATATACACATCAGCTACAATAAAAGATACTTAGGAAGCTCTTAGAAGAAAGTTAGACTGACAAAAACAGCAGCAGGGTACTTGAAATCTCAAAAGTGGACTGTGAAGCATTACTTTTGTCATGACAGCAAACTTCAGTTAGGGATTTGAAAGGCTTAAAAACAATGCTAAGAAAATGTTGTTTTTTGCTGATTTTAATGAATGAAAAAAGTGTCGAGTGGGTTTTTGCATGGATTAGGCTCAGAAAAAATATAATTGCTTTTGATTCAATCCCCTTTCCTTTGAATAGTGATATAGCATTCAAAAATCTAAGCTGCAGACTAAAAATGTCTTTAGCTAAAGATAAACGTGACATAACTTATGCCTCACAGATGTGAAAATGAAGGCAAAATGAAGATCCAACAGGGTGACTTGATTCTTGACATCAGAGCAACAGGCAGCCAAGCAAGAATAAATAACCTTAGAGTACTTGTTATGATATCAGTGGTTAAGCCTGAAAAAATTCTAAGATCTCTGGAAGTCGGTATGGCATTGGTTTTGTTCCCCACCTCTTGTGGAGCACTTTAGAGGGCCTCAATGAAATACAGATGAGCAATCTGCTCTGCAGACTGGTTTGGGCCCAGGTATGAGACTATAATTTAAAAAAAAAACCAAAACACCACACACATGCCATATGGCTGGGGTATAGCAATCAGACAGAGCAAATCGGAAGCCAAAGAATAAGACACATTTTTAGCCACCTAAGACAGAAATACATCTTAACCTGAGATTTCATCAAATTGTTAAAGTACTTAAATATTCTGAAGTTTTACAAAACAATCAAATTTAATGATGTAAAAAACGTATAAGTAGTTTTATAATTTCCATGCAGAAAACAACCAGGAAGAGGCAAAAAAGAGCACAGCTGAATAAGTCACCTGTACCTCAATGTGATAAACTGTGATAAACCATGTCTTGTTGGCTTTTATTGAACAATGGCTGTCTCCATCACACTACTGCAGAAGGATGACGGTGAGTGTAAATAAGGATAATTTAGGTTCCTCGCAGCTTTCAGTGCAGCATTTTTAGGAGTCCATATCGTTCTGTCCTGCTGTGGGTGGAGGAGACAAACATTTTTAAGGTTAAATGCTTGCTTGCCAAATGCATAACGGGCCACAGAAACACAAAGTGACAATGAAAAACTAGCTTGTAAAAATATCATTCATTGCTCCTTAGCTTATTGTATTTGACTACTATAAATTATTGCTCTGTGAACAAAGTGGGTGTACTATGGATGCTTCAGAAAGCTCATCCTCTGGCTGACAGTGATGCACAGAGGCACAGTCAGGCAGCAAAACCAGAATGAGAGGAGCATGGCATTTAATGAGTCACAAATCTAGTTTGATTTCCACATTCTCTTTCTTATGTCTCATGTGATATAATGTGATGATTTCAAGCATTTTTCTTAGCCTTCAAATAATACTTCCTCTGGAAGGAAAAAAGGAGAACATCTCTGACAAACTGAAATTCACTGGAAATTTTGTTATCAGAGCACCCTGGCTTTGTCGCTATATGTAGCTGGCCATTTCTTTAGCTGCTGAAATTGCAAGAGCCGCCCTTGTGTACACAGCTGAGAGCGTGCACAGGCCAGTATTTGTTTGAGCAATACTTGATGAAGTATAGTCTGCTGCCCTCCAGGAACTGCTGGAATTGTTTTGATTAATATCTATTTCACACAAGATGTCTTCTGGGAATGCTGCCTCAGTGGCATAATCTCTTCCCTATGGCAAGTTACCTAGATGTAGAGCTTAACACTTCAAACAGATCATTGATATGCCAGAGATATAGATGAACAAATGGAAAGTTTCACGGCTTATTCAATAGAGAAGGGGTTACATTTTTGCAGGGTCCCTCACATTTCACTCACGACATTGATGTCACACAGCTCACTAGGCAGAGACAATAATATGGTTTTGCTGGCAAATCAGTCATGTAAGCAACACCGAATTACTTGTTTCAGTGAGGGCAAGTCATTTTACAGTGCCCGGACAAAGCATCTTGTTATGTTTGATTCCTTGAACAGAAATTCTTAAGGGCTCATGATCAGCATTTCAAGTTTCCCGGGTTTTGGAGAATAATTTTGTAGAATGACTAGTTCTCAGGCTGAACGACTTGAGTATTTTTAAAGAGATAACCCCCAAGAGATGTTGAAGCTGGCAGTACAGATAAGCACTTTATGTGGGTGACTGAGCCAATTTGTTTTGCAAAGACTCCTATGGGTGTGAAACAGGGCACAGGTGAGTGAGAAGGAGGCACTGGTGAATCCAGCACTAGGGACAGCTGACATTAAACACGTGAGATCAGTGCTATCCTCTAGTTCTTCATAACAGGTATTTTTCAGAACCCAGTGTAAGGCTATGGAGCCTCAGCCCATGGGTTCAAAATTGTCTTTGTAGCTTGGGTTGTTTGCATTTGAAGGGAGACAGGCAGGCACATCGCTGTAAATGGCAAGCAATATCAGCAGGGACCTGGTAAATACTGTCAGAGCATTGCCAGCTGCAAGCTGGGGAAGGGGGGCAGGTGGGATAACCAGCAAATTATTTTAGCCAGTGCTGATTTATTTAAGTGGTGATTCTTGTCTGGTTTTTTGTCTAGTCACACATAAGTATATTTCTGCTCCCTTTAGCTGCCTTCTAATTCTTAAGGCTCCCAGAGACAGTTTTAAGAAAGACAAGGCTTATAGAGAGAAGTAATACTTGTACTTAAAGAATTATCACAGTCAGTAAATACCGACAAACATTCACTCACGGATTCTGTCAGGCCTGAAACAGAAGCAGTGACTTTCATGCCAAGCACAGTTTGGAAACAGTTACTCTGACTTAAGATGAATTATGTTAATTTTCTAAGTGCTCAGGCAGGCATTACAATTTGCTGTGAAGTAGCAGGTGAAGGCGAGAGAGTTTGTTGTCTTTATTCATCTCCTTGGCACAGAAGCAGAGAAAACTCATGGTAAAAGCAACCAGTACCCACAAATAGTTTCACAACATACCACCTGCAGAGTGATGTCAGCAAAAGAAGCTCCAGTCTCTGGCTGCTTGTTCCTCCTTCTATTCCCCAGCTTGGCCCACTTTTACAGTTTTGCCTGTCTATTTTATTAGGAACTAAACTGGATCACTAAAATAGAGGTTTGGGGATTCTTTTTTCAGCCAAGTGCAAAGTAAAATGAGAACCTCGTCCATAAAATATGATGACACAATAAATGTCGTGATTGTTCTAAATTAGAAATTATGAAGAGGAACAAGACATTGGGTAGAAAGATGTGCTGGCAGGGCTGAGTACAACGTAAGTCCATTTCTTAAATGTGCAAGGGATAGAAGAAATCCTAATGCTTGTCAGGAAAAGGCAGTAATGAATAATACCCCCCCAAAAAAGTGGAAACACTCAGTAATTAATCTTGCTCTGGTCCTGGGAAGAAGCAGCTGTATACCATTCTAGATGATAAGGTGCTTTCCCTTCTGAGGATGATAGTGGACAATATCTGTTAAATTAGCATTAGAATGGTTAGGTGTATATATTCTTTTGTCTTCACTACTCCAAATGACAGGTTATTCCAGATCCTCGCTGGTCTTATGATCAAAAACATTCTTTTAATTTGAAGACTGTAGTTCTTTTTGGTGAATTTATACCTATGTATTCTTGAGCCAATACTGCCATTTAGCTTGTTTTTTCCCCAAACTATATTTAGAAAAACAATAACATGTTCCCTCAGCCTTTTTTTAATTGTGTTAAAAAAATGAATCACTTCTAGTTTATCTATGAAAGGCTCTCCATTCCCTAGGTCAGCTTCATAATCCTTTCCAGTCATGATGAAAATTCAGTTTTCATCCCAGATAACAGCAGTGCCTTGTACAGTGGCACACACATTTCAACTGATATTGAAAATTTCTACTTTTTCATATGCTCTAGAATCCCCTTTGCTTTCTATGCCATCAAAGCACATTAATGAATTAAGTAAAACGTGACTGTGTAATATTCTGAAGTCTCTCCTCTTCCAATCAATGTGCTTCCAGTTTCCAGCAAATTTTGATGTGCTTGACCTTTTCATGCCCAACTCTATTTTTCTGCTAGTAAATTTTCTTCCTGTCCTCAAGGTACTACTTCATATATTTATCCTCCTGTATTTTGACAAATCATTCAGGACATTGATAAAAAAAGATCCTAAAATAGCTCCTTCAAGAATTTCACCTTTAGTCCTCCTTAATCTTGCATTTCTGTTTGATGCCCAGTCCATAAAGTCTCCACTTTCGTTAGTTCTTGATCATTTTCTAATCTGTGATCTGATCTCCATCTTTTCCAGATTAGAGCCTGTCTTTGTGGCACTGTGTCATCTTGACTTTGGATAACATTGCCAGGCTAGCGGCTTGCCAAACAGAGGAGATTACAACAGTCTTCTCCCTTCCAATATTTTCTTTGAACTGTTGACTGAAATAATAAAAAACTCAAAGTGAGAACTAGCTGAAATTTTCCTATTTCAACACATTTTATTTAAGTCACTGTGAAACTGTAACTTGTGATCTTTTAGCCCATGAGGGTAAATCAGTCAGGATTCCTCCAGAACGGGACTGGATCAGGAAATTTTGGAGAAATACAAACTAACAAAGTATGATTTGATAAGAAATATATTGTTTATGTATGATCGTGGGCATAAATCTGCCCCCTCCCCAAAGCACATGTGTCCATATTTGTTTAATTAAACACGATGGCACAGTGTGATATTAGGAAAAAATTATTAGAAACCAAACCATTTTCTGAAAAGGAAACAACACTAACTCTCCTCCTTACAGTAGTCACAGACCTGTGTAGTATACTTTAATTTACAAAATTAGATATTCAGTGACAGAATATTACTTGAGGAATACTTCATCAATCAAGTACTCTTTGTAGTTAACCGGCCTCAACTGGATTGCAGAACTTTTAAAACACCTATCTGAAAGCCTGTAAATGAAGAGAACCATTATGGGCTGGCTTTGATGCATTTTTTAAAATAATGTAACAAATGAACTCTGCAGTTCACACACTTTCAGACTATGATTAAATATATCCTTTTTTAAGCATTTTCCTTGGGCAGGCCAAGGCCAGAATAAAGCCTCTGCCCAGCAGCAGGAGGTGTAGAGAATCCCACCTCCCTCTGCAGGAAGGCTTCAGGCTTGATGAGACCCAGTGAGGGAGCATCGCTCGGGTTATTTACAAGAACATAGTGCAGAGCATCGTCGTCACTCGGCCAAGCACCTCACACCTCTGAAACAGTCTCATTTCAAGCCCTACACCTGAAATCGGCCTGCCTGTAGCAGGGCATCATTTTCATGCCAGGGGTTTCCCATAGACCTGCTGGAGCCAGAGGGTGAAGGTACACACCTGCGGGGTGGGGAAAGGGCACAGCTTTAAGCTGCTGCTCAGCTCAGTTTGCCAAAGCTGAGGCTGAGAGGAGCCGTTCGGGGCTGTTGTTGGTCAGGGAGGTGCCTGTGCTGCCCCAACATGGCTGCTGAGAGCAGCGAGCAGAGTTCATGCTGCAGGAGAGGGGTCGGTAAGTCAGGGTGACCCTGGTGAGCAGGGGGCTGGAGGGAAGCTGACCTCGCACAGAGCAAAACTTGGGAAAGGCTCCTTTTACTTGGTTTTGTTCCTACTCCTTCAGCACCATCCAGGGCTAGCTGGTATCTGCCTCCAACCATTTCTCTGCATTGCTTTGTTCCACACCTGCTGTGCAGAAATTATGATATGGGTAGTCTCTATTCTCATAACAAATACCATGTCCTTTGTGCTCCTGTAAAATTGTTCTCTCTTTAAGCCTAGAATCTTCAATTACAGATCCACATGGTCTTTAAAGTCCCTTTTATTAGGCAATAAAATAAAAAAAAAAAATTAGGAAACTGCATACACAGATTTATTCAAGTGACCGAAGTACACAGTACATTTCACAAGGAAAATATGGAACACAGTGACCTGAAAAGCTTTGTGTTGGTAGCCAGTAGATCCTCATGGCAAAACATCAGACAGAGTGGGTGTTGTGTTTTTCCTCCGTATTGTTAAGTTTATTACCTATTGCAGTTCTCTCAAGCAACATCAGAAAGACAAAATGATGAGTCTCAACAGTTTTAGAGTGGCATCCAATTGCTATTTCTGTTAGAACAGTTTCTATTAATCCTCATCTGTCATTTTTTTCTTATTTCAAGTTGTATTCAAGTCATGCTCATGTGAGCAGTGTTTGTTCTGAGGTTAGGGAAAGCGCTGAGCAATGATCTGTGCATAACTGCACAATCCTTCAAAGGCACATCCCCACCCCAAAGTAAGCCACGGGGAGGAAAGCAGCAATGTCCTGTTGAATGTACCCACTTGTTAAGCCATGATACTTCAGGGGCAGAACTGAAATCAGCTGTTACCCCCTTTCCCATCCGATCACGGCTGGCAGGAAGGTTTGCTGGGTCCTGTCGCTAATTTTTTTTGGATGGTAGAGCATGTGGTAAGACGGTTTCTTATCCTCTTCATCTCTGTACAGCTGTGTTGTCTACATCACACTTTAACCCTGAAGAATTAATCTGCCGCTTTGCAGAGGATGTTCAGGAACTAAAGTTGGCAAAGAGTAAATGTCAAATGAATTCATCCTACCTACTTACTGAAGCAAGGTCAGAGAAGGATGAGAAAGCAATTAATTTATATGGTCTCAGAAAACTGAGCTGCCACTATAATTTGTTGGTTTAATGTGTTATTTTTAATTATACAACTATAAGTACCTATACTATGAAAGTAAAGATGGTTGTAAATGCAAAGTCAAGGCACCCAAGGAGTCAAGCACCTTGATGTATTACAAGCAGAGTGCAACGCCTGCATTTTGACAGAAGCTCATCTG
The DNA here is from genome assembly GCF_000699105.1 of Pygoscelis adeliae. NCBI lineage: Eukaryota > Metazoa > Chordata > Aves > Sphenisciformes > Spheniscidae > Pygoscelis > Pygoscelis adeliae. The sequence goes on along the minus strand of NW_008824231.1, from coordinate 5,863,405 downwards.
TTTGCACAGGGAGATAAGACCCGTTCCTGGTCTTTTCCCATTGCATTTCCAACCACATGATCTATGAAAAGCACATTATTTTGAAATCTTTTCATTTGAGCCCTGCTATCCTTTAAATGTGCATTACTTACGTACTCCTATTACATTTTAATTATGTCTGGGTAAGTCCATAACTATATTGCATTATGAATTCATTGCCAAGGGCTGCCTGACTCATTACCATGTGTTTCTCTCCATACACAAGACATGCCATTACCACACAGGCCTTTTGCAAGATCTTTCAAGCCTTCCTCCTGCACCTCACTTCTACCAATTTGTGAGCCCACCACACTCCTTTTGGTGTCACGCTGTGATGAGCCTGCTGGGCTCAGGAAAGCCCTGCCTTTTGAGATGACAGAACTCGGGCTGCACCCGGAGCAGTCTTGCTACGTGAGACATTGCACACAGCTCCCATCCTGACGTTTCCCCTTCTTTTGGCAAAACATGGTTTCCAGAGATGAACTGGAGAATTCACTGTATATCTGGTTTTCACCCCAAAAGTGGATGAACAGGCAATGGCTGTTTTATTTTTTGAAAGAACAGCAGCTTTTTTTTTTAGTAAAACCTTAATGCCAGTCTTGACTCATCAGCTCCTGGCTACTTACATGTACTTTTGTCTTTTCACTACATTTCATGTAGCTATCAGATTTGCCAGCCTAATGACCTTTAGGGGATCTAAACCTAATTTCTAAATGACTGCTCAGTAGATACTACTGCACAGGTAGTTAACTGTATCTGTAACACAGGATTCATGGGGAATTCAGTTCTGGGAGGCATACCTAACCTCTGAATTTTATGTTTAGTTTTGAAAGCTCTTAAATATTTTAAAAGTTTAAAAAAATTAATCTTTTAAAGATTTAGAAGGAGAAACTTAGTTGTTTTTTTTTTCTATCTAGATCAGTTTCAGTTAGAATAGGTAAGTGCCACAATTTAATTTTCATTAAAGAAAAGAAAAACTCCAGCAAAGAAGAAAATACTCATTCTCCATTTACCTTGGTAATATTTTTCAGCATCTCTTGAAGATGCTTGAAAAATCTTTGAGATTACCCGACACTGAGTTTAAGCACAACCATCCTGTTTCTGTTCACTCTGCATGGCAAAGGTCTTTGAAATCACTTTGTCCTTAGTTGATGCATGCATTTATTTTGATGTCTCATAAATTAGAAAATCAGTGAGTCACTTCTCCACAGATAAAGCAACTTCAGACACACCATCGTAATCTGAGATAACGCAGGTCTATCATCAATGACTGGGGAAACAGTAAAGTAAAGGAGTGACATCACAGCTACGCTAAATTTAAGATGACTGTGCTTTAACGTAATTTGGATATGTAGACTGCTGTACCTAAGAACTGAATAAACATTTTTGCTGCCTTCTATCAATGTCAGTGTCCAGACCCTTTTATTTCATAACGAATTGGAGCTATTCTCTTTCCTCATGTTCGTGCCTCAGCACTTGCTGGCTTCTGAACTCAGCAGAATCCAGGAATTTGGGCACATTCCAAGAGAGGTCAGCTGTAGAGATTCAAGAGGGAGTCCTCTATGTGAAAAAGGATAAGACTGACCCCCCCAAAAAAATCCATTGTACATATGTGCCAAGTCATACACACAGGGAAACAACAACAGCAGCACATACTGACACATTCAAATGTTGAAAGCAGAAACCACACAGGAAACAGATAATCATGTTATTGTACTAGATATCTATCTGCTCAGCAGCTGTCAGAACCATGATAGGCTGGGAGGCGTTAGCTGGAAATGACTAGACAGCGGAGCAGATAGCACTGTTATGCCACCATCTAAACAGTGACCATGCAAAAAAATGCATTTCAGTTTGAGAGGTCAGATAAAATGTCTGAAAACTAAGCACACAGGTTATACCTCCAAGTTTTAAAAGACTTGGTTTTGGAAGGCAGAAATTTGGGAAAAGGCTGTATGTAGTGTTAGTGAAACTGTCACTAGATGAAATTGCAATCAGACTGAAAGGTCACACAGCAGGGCTTCACGTTAAAGTCTGACTCATCTCAGAACACACATATGATAGCTGCCATGCGTAATGTAAATTTATGTGCTTTATTATTGTTATAATTTTCTAATTTACTCAGGAGTCTGCAAGAGGCAAAGGGGGAGAAGCTTTTGTAAGTACACTTTTTATTTTTTAGTACACTTTTGTAAGTACACTTTTTAACAAGCAAGAGAAATAAGATAAACCACCTTGTTCTAATCTCCCTAAGCAAAGCAATACATTCACATTGGAAAACAAACAGAAAACTACTTCCAACTAATCACTTAAGAAACCTAAAGAACAAGTCGAGTTTAAATTGTAAAAGTATTTTTCCAGTATTGCTTTAATTTGGAAGGCAAGAAATAAGTAAGACAGACGATAACAAGAGTATGTTTGGAAATACCCCTTAAAATGTCAGACCAAACTGAGGACATGTAGAAACTCCATGAATACCTCCATTCTCTTGTTGTACAGATACGCTGTATATCGTATCTATAATCCATGATTTGTTTTCTGTAAATTAGGTTTGAAAAAGTAAATTTGTCTTTTTTTCATTTCCAACAGGTGCAGAAAAGCTGTTCACACTGAGGAAGATCATACAGCCAATGTCCACATGCTTGAGTGAATTCAGAGGAGAGCCATGAAACCGATGCAAGGATTGAAGAATGGAATATTATTTGGCTTCTTGAAAAGAAGGTTGAGAAAAGGTTTGGATCCTGCTCTCTAAGTATTTTCCCATGGATTGTGTAGGATTTTTCAACATAATTAATAGAGGCGTAACATAATGCTGTTGCTAGATGTCAGATAGGAAATTCAGCCTAGTAATACAGAATAAGACCAGGAGGGTGAATTTGCCACCACTTAACCTTTAAAATAAGGTCAGATTTTTCTAGAAGACTCTTATTCTGGAAGGAGTTCTGTGTCTAATGTGTATTCACACAAGTGTGTGTGCAGGCTACCTGAGGTTAAATAACGCTTGTTAAACACTGTTAAAAAATGTTTCTAAGCTTTGGTCATCGATATAACAACTTATACCAGTTGTTAGGTTTGGGGGTTGGGAAAATTCCTTCCTCAGAGCTGAGATCTCGGGGTACTTCTGTTTCCCTCTGTGCTTCATCTGCAATGAGCAAGGCACAGTTTATCTGTTGTTTAGATGCCCCAGATTAGTAGCACCCTACGCATTAGTTGGCCAGTAGCACACAGTTCTTCATCCTAACGACTGCAGTTTTACTCTGTGTAAGTCTTTAGAAAAGAATATTTGTACAGAACTTCATGACTTACAATGATATAGGTCAGAGTAGAAGATGCAGTACTCCCTCATGGATGTAAACTGTGTGTAGTGAAACATTTCTATGATGTGTTGTACTGAACAAGTATCAGGCAGATTTGAGTAAGAAGGTTAAGAAATGGCTTATGGCATATTTTTAAGGGGCAGCATGATATTTATAGTTAATGGAAGCCAGAACAAATATTTTTAAATTCAATGTACATTAAGACAAAATATAAAAATAAATGAGGGTGTACTGACCCCACCACATGTTGCTATTTTCATTGAATAAGGTGCCTTGAAAAAGAACGGGAAGATTTACAAAACCAGCAATACTCATACACCAAAGACATCTTAAAATAAGTAGGTATAGCTAATTAATAACCACTGCTCAGCCTCAAAGTACAGTATTTGTCATTGTGCCCTACTTCCAGTAAACCATGTTTAGGTATCACCTACTCCAAACATATTATTACTTCCCCCAAAAATATTTGCTATCCTGTCTAATCATTAGCCAAGAGTCCTTGCTTGCCCATCAAATATTTTATAAAAGATAATAGAATGAGCTAGAAATAATAGGGTAGCTGAGAAAGTTTTTAAATCTTTTATTACTCAGAAGGATGTGATTAATTTAAAGCACATACTTTTAAAACAGGCAAAGCATTTGTGTATGGCCAAAAAAAGCATTGCACTTGTAAACTTTTGTATTAACATAGAACAAAATCTTTGTCTAGGGTCGTCTAAATATTGAATCGGCCAAGCCCATCTGGCAGGAATAGCACGTTATGTAGCAAGCACTGAAGATCTGAGAGGCAGCGTAATATTACCATGAATGGGGGATGGTGCTGTGACTGAATCCACTGTCAGAACTGAGGCTGAAAGAACCCCCTGAGGATGAATCTGTATTTGACATAATCCCTATCAGAAAAAAAAAGGAAAGTTTATGCCTCTGTCATGATCCTATTCAGGCACAACCAAACCTATGGATGGCACCTAGCTAATGGATTAACTCTCTGTTCATTCTTTTCTCTTGAGAGAACAGTTCATCTGACGAGCTGTAAGGTGTCTACTCTAGGAACACCCAACGGGCAAACTTTTTGGGTAAACTGAATTACCTCCAAGTTACACTGACTGTTTGACTCTATCTCCATCATCTATCGGGGGAGCTTAGCCACCTAGTTTATCTGTAGCCACTTACTTGCGTACATCCACCCAGATCTCGGTATTTTGATAGCAAAATGAACCCCACCCAAGCAGTTCAATTAAAGCTGAACCAGAGCCTTCTTATATCCTCAAAAGGCACCAAAAGAATAAAGTGGATGGTACAGAAGTTGTCTAAAGCCGTTAGGTTTCTGAAGGGTAGAAGAGAATGCACAGGGTGTGGGTCAGGCAGGAGAGGGAAGAATTAACAAGCTGATGTGTGTGTTAAATTGTCAGCCTCCAAAAATTCGAAGAAAAAAAGCAGTTACCACTGTCCAGCAGCTGTTTGCAATGGATTCAACCTGGGATAAGACTATTCATCAGGAGGAAGAGAAACTAAATTTTACCATAAAACAGCAGTTTGGGCCGGGCTGTATGTAGAGCTGATAGTATCAGGCTGGTTTGTGAGCTGCTCAGCTCCTTTAGTAACAGGACTCACAAATAAACCTCCTGCCTATTTTGATACTGTGGCAGTGATACTGTAGGGACATTTGAATTAACAAACCACTTAGCTTTCCACAGTCTCAGCCTTTGATAATTCCATAATTTTTGTTTCCTTCTGCTTGACTTTCACCACCTTGACTCCAGGGTGAGGTTTGGGTTATCCTCATTACAGTAATTTAGAAATCCTCTCAGTAGCACAGGGACAGCAGCTGCTCCCTTTAGTTTTTCTCCCTCTGGTATGCTAGCCCAGATTCTCCAGTACAGTGTCCAGTACAGCTTAACTGGACAACATAGCCCTGCATTTATAGGAATTTGCCTATTGACCATTGGTTCCACCCTGTGTTTGATTCTTGATACAGAATGATAAATTACCAGCTTTACATATATGTTAGGTCGCTTGCCAATCTCCCCCCCTGCCGTTTAGCTCCCACACTGAGAAAAGCTGTTAGTGATAATTCACATTATGTTTTCCTGGTGATTGTTCAGTATTAACTACAAACACATGGCACTTTGCCCAGCATTTAAAATATTTTGCCGTTGAGCCACAGCCCATCAAGGGATCTTTGCCCTGCTCTACAGACATATCAGATAGAAGGACGCATAACTAATGGCCCACGCATGGGACCAGCAGGACAACCTCTTTGGCTTGTGAGTAGCAAAAAGGGTGGACCTATACACTAGGCAGGCATCTCACCAGCTGGTGCGGTGAACCTCACTGGGCAGAGGTTGCACGCAGTCCCGACAGCTGCCTGGCTGTCCACCAGCAACACCAATTTCCCACCCCTGGGGCAAGCTGAGCTGTCTACACCACTTCTTTCTATGCAGTAGGTCTTAGTCCCTGAAGGTGGTTTACTGCCGTGCTTGTCCTGCAGGAGAGGCACGGCTCTTGCAAGCCGCCCAGCTGCAGACTGCTCGAGTGCTTCCCTCATTTCCCTTTCACCAACTGCTGTCTACAAGTTCAGATGTTCTCTGACTGAGCCTGAAGCAACACGGCTTTTTACAAGGTGTTCCACCCGCTTTGAGCTGAACTATGAAAAAAGGTTTTCATAATTTTCTACTTAATGCAACATTGTTTCAAGTTCTTATGAGGACTGTTGTTAAAAACCCTTCACAGGATGGTTTTGTGCTGAAAACCCAACAAGTAATGACTCTATGTCAAGCTGAAAGCACTATGCTCTGACTCAGCAAGTCAAATCCTTCCTTACATAATGTTGATGTGTCTCATGGTTGTAATTAAACTGCAGTCTTAGTCACTTAGACTAATTTGATATTGATCACTAATCTCCTGCCTGCCTTGTCATTTTTATAACTGTTGCTTTTAGGAAGAATTGGACAGAACAGCTTATCCAACTGATCTAATGAATTAATAATAATAATAACATTAAACATAAATGATATTATTAATAATTTTAGTTTTACCAAGGCTGTAATCAATCAGCCATACAAACTTACATTTTTCTCAGTCAAATGAATGGGTTTTTTTGCAGAGCTACAACAATGTGAGTGAATAGAGTGAGATGACTTTAATGTAGCTTTAATGTACCCATATCTATAACTTGCTCACTTATTTTCCCGTGTTTGGAAACTTCTTAGACGCTATACATATTTCCCTTATCTTTGTGTCTAAAATAGTGGGCAGGTTTTGAAACCACTTAAACATCTTATTCTGGGCATCTATTACTATTGTCTACACGTTGTTCTTTTGGTAATAGGTATATGTCCAGCCATCGGCACCAAACTTAGGAAAAGCTATGTGTTCAGGAGTTTCAGTGGCTCAAGTGCTAGCACTCTTTTGGGTTACAATTTAGCAAGACTGCTAATAACTATTATTTAAAGAAAAACCTTCAAACTAAACCAGGATAATGAAACACAAAGTATTTTTGTGATTTGAAAGAAAAGAATGGTAATAAAAGCTGCTGAAAATCTTCCAATTTTCTGATTATGAAACAAACCGCTGTAGAGAGATATTGGTTATGGTGGAGGTATACAAGTCACTTTAAAGAGCAGTAGATTATCTTACATATTTTTCAGACTGGCGATCACAGCTATTCAGCTTAGGCTCAACCCACACTCATATTTCCATTTAAGTCAATGGATGTCACCTCTAGAAAGTTTGAAAGTAGAATATGACTTAATGATAACAATATCTCTTGTTCAGCAACACTCTTACACACTTATTTCTCATGTAAGTCAACAGGACTTAAATTCATCCTTAAATGCTTGGCTGAATGGGAGCTTACGCATCTGATTCCAGAATTCTCATTCTTGCAGAGTGGTACTTATAGGGTCAGACCAACTGAAATTATGTCAGCTCTCCCTTAGCTGCGTACAATTCGAGAACAGATGTATGGGCTTGGTAAAATCTGCATCCTTGCTTGTGAGCTGCACATCTCCTAGGAAGCTGGCCAGGGTGATAGCTAAGGTGGGCAAACTCTTGGGCTTCTCAGAGCACTTACAGCATTTCACAACAACTGAAGATCCACAGGTTTTTCCCAGGTGGTCATTTACACAGTCCAGGGTTCACAAGTGGGTTCAGCACTACCATCTCCACTAGTGTAGAAGGGCAGTTAGCATAAAGACCCATTCTGCTTTCCACTGGAACATAATATGCTTGTCCACACAAAAGCTGCTTTAAGAATTGGAGTAATGTAGATGGTAGAGTGAACTGACAGCAAATATTCAAGGCAAATTGCTGCAGCAGGCACAGCCAAAATCAAGGTTACTGAGAAAAGGCTCTTCCCCTGGAACTGCTCTTGCTGCCTTTCTTCTGAGATAGCATTGACCACTGTCAGAGACAGGATACAGGGCTGGATGTATCTTTGACCCAGTACAATTGTTCTTGTGTCCTCACGACATCCTTCCACTGCAGACAGAAATGGGCAGGTACACACTAACAGTCCCCAAATAAATAAAAGCCCCTAGACCATCTGTTGCTGGAATGGTTTCTGCTGTTTCTACAGGACTGAAGCCAACATTTGCAGCTGCTTTATAACTTTCAGTAAACTTGCTGTTGCTATTCCATCACCCATGTCAGGTTCTCCTCAGTTTTACATCTTAAAAGCCAAATTTGGAAAAATCCAGAAACGATAATTCAAGCACTTCTCCAAACCTACAAGCATGGACCACACGTTAAATTGAAGTCAAAGTCATACACTTCCTGACATTCATTTTTTTTAATTTTTATTGGTACGTGTTAATAAAACATATAAAGATAACAGAAGAGATGATTATTTCAAACCTCCTCTGTGCTAGGACTGTTCCCAGGCTTTCACTGCCTGCAGTGTCACATTCTCAGGAAGTCACACACATTCCCTCTTTCCTTTTCCTCTACTACGTGAAGTTAGGAGTGTGCTAATCCTGCAAGCTGCAGGGTAGAGCAGAGGTGTGTGAGACAGCTTTGAACAAACCAGCTCATGTACTGGAAACATTCTTGCTATGGCAGCACTGAGCTGTGCACAGTTTGACTTAACTTTCTAGTTTTCTGTGCAAAGCCTGCCAGAATAGTCCTCAGCAGCCAACAGAAAACACTTAACTGCTTCCTAAAAGTGTCAAACCATGTACAAGTATTTGAGACAAACATTACACACACTTTGAAGACTCTGGTTTGCAGAATTTGATCATCAGAGCTAAAGTTGTGGGTACATCTCATCACAAAATGTCTACAGTCACACAGGAACTTGTTAAGATTTTGCATTGGACTTAAAAGGTATATTGGGTTTAGTTGCTGCTTGAGTTTGGATTAAAAGAAAGAAGCAAAAGAGAATATTAATTATCAAAATACAAAGTATTCTAACTACAGGAATTTAGTTTTATTAAAGTATTAATTCTATAAAAGAAGGGATTCACAAGATCAATCTAAAAATAATTTGGTTCGAGATGATAGTTATCAATCTGTGTCAGTAGTCGGTCCATAAAATGCAGTGTATACATATGTGTCAATTATTTTGCTATGCAGTAATCTTGATAAAACACAGTTTGGTGTATAGAAATTAGCTTCAATTTAAATTAGTTTTACACAGGGACGTGCCACAGCATTATACTTATAATATTGCGATAAGCACAAAAAGAATAAAATTGACACTTCTAAACTTGGTGACTAAGTCAGACACCTTCGTTTTTAGCATCTTCAATAAATGATGAGATTGTCAAAATTATCAGTGTCTTTCAGTTTTTCATGACTTAAATCTGTAGACTTTAGGCACAGGCATTTAAAAATGTCAGCCTTTGATCTTGTCAGCTAAACAGGAACTACACTGTGATTCCTCAGTAATGGCCTTCGAAACAGAAAGTGTTATTTTTTTTCATTCTACCTATCATTCTAAATGGAAGAGGAAATCAATGGCTGAGAAGAATATCCTTGCTTCACGTATGACTTTCTAGAAACAAAATGTAGCTTCATACTGGAGGTGATCTTGGATATTAAAATCCCTTACATGGCAAGTATAAACAATAGACTGCTGTAAGCATTGGTTCTGGAGAGTTGCAAGCCCGGATTTCTTTCATAACTTTGCTACAAGTATAAAAAATCTAACATAAGAGCTTCCAGATAAGAACTGTATTTTTTAAATATGCATAAAAGTTACACTAAGGCCAGTTTTTATGCAAATACATGAAAGATGATGATGCAAATGTCCAAGTCAAGGGAAAGTTGTGTTTGGCATCAACCCATCTTTTCTCTGTGATCGCTTTTTCTCACTTAAATAATTTCTTCCTGGCAATGTCTTCACCATTCCTATGGCTGCCTCTCTTCTTATTTCTTAATTGTTACTTGGTCTTGTGTAGTCAGCTTATTCTGTAAACCACCTACTTCCCTCACCTCCCACTCCCTTGCTACCTAGTCAGTGTCCTTTTTATTCCACTACTGTCTTTTCACATTGTTCTTTTCTGCTCTTCTCTTTTTTTTCCAGAGAATGAACCTATTTCTTTTAGTTCATTTGCCACTTTGCTTTTTTTCTCCTCACTATTGTTTTCTCTATCTTCTTCCTGTCTTGGCTTATAATCTTTTTTAATTTAACACACATTTACACATTGACTATGCTTCTTCAAGCTATTTCACTGGCACTTTTCCTGAAATACATGGTAGAAGCAAGGGATTACCCCCAGAAATGTGAGTAGAAGCAGACTGCTTCATGAAGTGATCATCTGCTTTCAGGGCAAAGCAAATGACTGAACCACGCAGACACGCAGAAATATCTCATTGTACATTTGAAGCAATCACAAAGCAAAAAAACCCAAAAGAAACAAAAAAAGAGAATGTAACTGAATTATTAAAAAATGTTATCTCCTAGTCAAGAAAGAAGACAAACACTTAATTTAGATGAGAAACAACTATATTTGGACTCAGTACTTTCCTGTAAGAGGAAACAAGAGTATAATGTAACTGCCCGGGACCTCAGTGAGATAGTTTGGAGTCCGTGACTCTCACAGATCCCCTCTCTCCCCCGCAAACTCTCAAGCTCCTTTCATCCAGGAATTCTTCTCCCTCCCTCTCCAGTTGCTTCCTATCTTCCTAGACTTGATCCAGCTGCTGCAACCTCTGTCTGCTCCATCTGCCACCACAGACCTATGGCCCTTTTGCAGATTCAGTGTTCAGAGCAGCAGCAGCACCTTGAAGGAACCTATTGGCATACAAGATGGGTGGCTGAGTTATGCTCACATTCTTCAAAGTGAGCATGCAGGTTACAAAAGTGCTGGTCAGATTAATCATTAAAATATATCTCATTAAAGGAAAATTAGCACAAGAGCTATCAATTGATTTATCTTTATGGGGCTCTGTGAAGCTGCCAACTGCTATGGAAATGCTATGTATTTTATTATTACCATGCTAGGCAAAAAATCACCAAAAGTTGCATCCTTACACCACTGGTATGCAGGGGTCACAGATGTGTTCAGACACACTTCATTTATGCTCGCCAGAATAAAATAGCATGGTGAGCTATACACCATTAAAAATACCATGAATACCCTGAATACAGTCTTCAGAAAACAGAAATACTGCTGCACAGCATTGCAGCAGTCCTCTGAAACTTAAACAGGGCCATGGCTGGGCAACTTTGGATAAGGCTCAGCCAAGGACAAGACCTGTGGCTAAGGTTACGGTTAGTGAGAGACAAAGCCTGAGGCTCCAGTGAGGGTGAGGCTGCCAAAGGGAGGGGAGAGGGTCCAGAAATAAATAATTTCTGGGAACTTTTTCAAGAGCAATATTGTGTGGTTTACAGAGTAGTGCACAGTTGAGACCAGAGGCCTCTTGGTCTCAGCTGTGCCTTTAGCCCAAGACCCCCAGCACTATAGTGTTGAACAAAAGGTCAGTAATGATTTCTGTCTTTAGCCCACCCCTTCCCCTGGCAACCCTGCTGCAGCCCTGCACCAACTGGAGCACTGGGCTTTGTCTCTGTACTAACCATAACCCTAACCTAAACCCTAAGCCTAACCTAAACCCCAAGCCTAAACATAATCCTATGATATGTCAGCAACTGACCCTTACCCCAAGACCCTCAGTCAAGTTCCTAAGAATGATTTCTTTTTGAAGTCCACTCTCTCCTTTGGCAGCCCCTTTGTGGCCCACTCCATTTATAGTCCTAGGCCCCTCCCACACTTGAACCCTAGGTTTTGGGTTTCTCCTAACTCCAATTCTAAATGTAACCCTAAGCCAGGCTTGGGCTTGGCTGAGCTTTAGCTCAAGACCCCCTGACTTCATTGCTTTAACAAAGTTCTAAGGGGACGTTTTTTTTCCCACTGCCCAGCCCTTCCTTGACCAACTCCTTTGCAGCTTCACTCCAGCTGAAGCCCTAGGCTTTGTCTCTCACTTAATCCTAAACTTAACTCTGGCCTTAGGACCTTGGCCTCAGCAGCACCTAATCTCAAGACTCCCATCCATGGCACTGTTGAAGAAGTTCCCACGAACGATTTGTCCTTGCAATCTATCCCTTTCTTGATCAGCCCCTTTGAAACAACACTCCAACTGAAGCCATACATGTTGTCTCTCTCATAATGCTAATCCTAAACCAAGGCCACAAGATCTTGGCCTTGGCTCAGCCATATCCCAAGATCCTCAGTCATGGCCCTCTTGAATAAGTTACCAGTGTAGATTTCTCCTTGCATCCCACCCCTTCCTTGGACAGCCACCTAGACATGTTCTCTCTCCTAAACCTGACAGTAAGTATCACCCTAGGTCTTGGCCTTTGCTGATCCTTAGTCATGGCCCTCTTGACCAAGGCCTCAAGGGAGATTTCTCCTAAGACCTTGCTGTAAACCCCTCCTTCCTTTTCAGCCCCTTTGAAGCTTCTGTTACCTTACATGTAAACCTAATTCTTGACAACAGCTGAGACTTAGCACCAATCCTTCAGCCACAGCCCTCATATACTAGTTCTCAAGGGATAATCCTTTTTGCAGTCCACCCTTTTCTTGTGCAGCTTTTGTGCATTTATGTTAGGGTTAGAGTCAGATTTGGCCTAGTGTTAGGGTCACAGTTAGAAGACTGACAAATCCTAGGGCTCCAGTTGGAGCGGGCCTGCAAAGGGGATGACCAAGGGTTAAACTGTGAGAAGAAATCTCCCCTGAGAACTCGTTCAAGATTGTCATGGCTGGGAACCTGGAGAAGGCTCAGCCAAGGTCAAGACAAAGGCCTGGTGCTAGACTTGGGGTGAGGAGAGAGACAGAGCCTTGCCCTTGTAATGTGCAAAGGTGAAAAAATGCAGACAGGAACTGCAGTTCTGATGTGGGTTGAGAAGTCATGATCCACCAGGTGCCAGTCAAGAGCTGCTCTAGCCAGGTCTGCACCCTACAGAAACAAAACCCATCACATGCTGAACTTCAGCCAGAGAGATATGCAGTGCCCCTGCTCACACTTAGAAAGAAATGGGCAGCCATGAAGGGCTGCAGACACCCTGCTGAGGACACTCCAGGCCAAGGGGGCAAGGATACTCCTGAAGGACTGTGGCTGTGGGTGACCCATGCTGGGACAGGGATATGACTGCAGCCATAGATGACCCTTGCCAGACAGGGCCAACCCTGAGAGACTGCAGCTGTGGATGACCCACGCTGGGGCAGGAACATCCCTGAGGGACTGTGGCCGTGGGCCGCCCCCAGCAGAGCAGGGAGTGAATCTAAATTTATTTAAAAACTTAAAACTTCTTCCCAAGAAATTTAGTCTGCTGGTTTGTCTCTAAAAAGCATAGTTCCTTCACCACAGCAATAAAATAACCCATTTCTCAAGGTTGGCATTACCAGAACTTTATTTCTCAAGTGCAAATTGTTTCAGATCCCCTATCCAGTGGCACTTGCGCCGGAGGTGTCACCATGGCAACCAGAGGAGGTCAGCATGACCGTTGCTAGGCAGTGGGACACCACAGGGTCAGGCTGCTCTCTGGTCTCCAGGCACCCGCAAGCCCTGCTGGACCAGTTGCCCAGGATGCTCAGGCAGCTGCGGCGATGGTGCCTGTGCGTGGAGGTGTTGGGAAACGAGAAGAAATTCTGGATGGTGCATTTTTAGATAATTACAGCATAGCTCTGGTGGATTTATGAGCACTGAAGCTGACGGCGGTGTGGCATCAACCACTCCAGACGTGCAATAACCTTCTAAAGATGGGCTATATGAAAAGCCCTGTTGCTGCTCTAAAATTGAATTTTCCCATTTGTATTTACAGAGCATTTTTAATATAGACAGGAGTGAAATGGATTGTATTAATATCCTTCAGAAAATGGTGCAAGTAGATAGGAAATTACTAAATATTTGCATGTAATTACAGCTTAGGGTGCCTGTAATATAAGCAGCTGCTTATAAAAGTAGGCAGCTGGCGGGCAGTGGAACTGGGCATTGCCAACTCTTTTTTCCCCCTATGAAAGGCTCTATGATGTCATTATGCTTTCTCCCAGCCTCCATGGCACTTTATAGGTGACACCTGTGACAGTAAGATAACGCCAGAATCTTCCACCCAGGAGATTCCTCCCTTTCTCACCATCTCCACCTCTAAGAGGCAATGCATGGCTTCTGCAGTTGCTGCCCTGAGGGAGTCACATATCTTGGGGTGGGTGGTCCAGGACAAAATCCATCTCACCATGCAGATAGCCCCTACCTGCAGAAATAAGTGGAACAAGGGGAAAACTTTTTCCTCCACAAACCCACTCCTGACCTACCAATGGGCTCATGCTGTCTGCGTACTGTCCAAGTGCCTGATCAGTCCTCAGTGTTTCTCATGCTAGGGCAAGCATGGAAAAGAGTGCAGAAAAAGAAAATAATTTTCCATTGCCTGTCTGCAGTGGCTGGTGCCTGGACAATCTCTCTGTCCCAGAGTAGTGTGCCCAGGGACCTGTACCTTATAGAGTTGCAAAACCAGGCAAGGACCCTTCTCCTTTAAAGGTCCCTTCCAACGCAAACTGTTCTATAATTCTATGATTTCTACCTTTCTTCCCTTTTCTTTGTACTCTTCCTCCAAAACGTGCCGTGTATCCTCCCTCTCCCAAAGAACTGAGTATGACTGTAAGGCTTAGAGTGTTAAGTTACCTTTGGATAGTGACAAACCAATAAAAAAAGCAGAACACGGAGTTTTTAGCAAGTACTTGGTAAGGATGAAGATCAAAAATAACATAGTGTTAAAACCATACTGGGTATTTTATAAGCAAACCAATTTAAGTCATTTTAGGACAGGTAATTTAAGGTCTTTACAGAGTGTTTTTCAAAACAATTCCTTATTTAAAACAACATAAATTGTAATAAAAATAATTTTCAACATAAACTGTACTACTGACCTGATTCAAATCTCATTGGGACTTAAACTACAGAGTAGTAAATTATAGAGTACATTTTTTCTGGTTTGTTCTTCTGCCCAATTTTCAACATTCCACTCAAAGACAATTTTAGTTTTATTTAGTGTGTGGAATTAGGAGATGGCTACAGATCAAATTAGGATGTGTTTTTTAAAGAATAGTGAGGTTATAACTATTTCATGGAAACCAAGCTCACAAGAAAATGCAGTTAAATATAATTTACAGGTAAAAGAAATTAAATATATCCAACTGCAATTGGATGCAATCATTATTTCAAACAGTAAACCTTCAGGTATGTAAACTTAATTTTATACCTGAAGGCAAACAATTTAAAATAAAGTCTCAAATTATCTGAAGAGAAAGTATGTAAAGGTTCTTCTCAAAGGCATTATTAAGATTTACATTATCTTCACTGGGAGGCAATGCAAGCCATAAAAGGGATGCTTTTAACGGTGAGATTGTACTGGACAGTTGCATATTCCAAGGCAAGCATGGGAGAAGATTAGCCAAAGGGAAAAAAAAATGCAAATTTAATAGTATAGAAAATGATAACCAAATGCTGTTAAGATAATACACATTTCTACTTTGTACAGATTCATGTAAAATCTCTTCTAGAATCCAAAGTGAAAAAGAAAAATAGAAAGAGGACTATGTCTTTAGATCTATAGGTCAAGATTCTTGCAATATGGAGAATACGAAATGAATCATGACCATGGTCTGATTCAATGGTTTTAGTCATAATCCATCACCAGCCCGCTCCTAAAAAGTGAAGTATATCCCAGCACTTGCAAGAAAGGAGAAACAAATGACGCGTGTGGAGCCTGCTGGGTAGGCTAGTTACCAGAGTTTTAAACAGGAGGTCAGCAAAGCTTGGTTTTCCTTCAGGCTTTGGCTCTGACGTCCCACATGACTCGGGCAAATCACCTCACTGCTCTACACCTTTGTGTCTCTTCCCACACTTTGTCTGCAAGGATCAGCTATTAGTCTGGGGTGGGATTCATCTCACTTAACTTCAAATGGCAGCAGTGGGAAAAGTGACACCTGAGCAGTCACCCCAGGCTCCCTCCATAATGAATAGAGAGAAGCTGGCACCTTGGGGGGTGATTCAGTTGTCCTGTTTCAGATTAGGACAAGTCTTCCCATCATCAGGATGAAAGGACTTGTGCCCTAAAAGTGCTTATTACTCTCCTTTAACCATAGCAAGATCGCAGTTTCAGCAGCTCAGATATAACTGCCTGAGATTTGCATTTGAACAGGTTAACTCTACCTTTACATATGTTTGCGGCGTAACTCCATCCTCACTTCAGGTTTCTAAGGCATTGCAGTTGGACAGTTGATACAGAAAATTAAAATGAGGTTTCCAGGTTTTTCTGAGATTCTTCACTCTGACTTGTAAACTGAGCTCTTTGGGGCAGGATCTGTCTTTATTCTCTGCCTTGTACAGCCTTTAGCAAATACTAGTGACTTCTTCTACGAAATTCCCTTCAAAAAATGCTTTTAAACTTTTGATGAATCATTCTAATCTTACATTTTCTGGACTTGGAAAATGCTACCAAAGAAAAGAGAGGCTGTAGGTCTAAAATAAATCTCTAAAAACATCTGGCAGCAACAATTGTACTGACTGAATCTTAGAGGAGAGTCTTTTGATGGACAGGAGAGTATGAAAGAATAAATGGGCTTCTGAATTGTTTACCTCTTTGCACTCCTCAGACTGAGGCAGAGTGATCTCATCTCACAAACCAGCTGCAGGTGACAAAACTGGAGTGAAAATGCTTTAAATCTCTTTAAGGATGAAAATTTTGTTAAAAGGGAATAACCCTGGTAATAGTCAGATATGAGTAAAGGCCTGAGATTGGGAGGGAGTAAAAGGAAAAGTGGACCTGTGCTTGTAATCTAATTCCAGAATACATGCAATTAAATGTCTGAGAAATAGCTAAGCAGAGAAATTGTAAGACCGATGGTCTGACCAACGTTCGGCCACCGAAGCTGCAGTTCTACATCAGACAGGCAGACATAAATTTGTCTTACCTTTGGCCTATGGCTTTTTCTGTAGTTTGGATTATTTACTTTCAGTAATTGTGTGAACAAAAAATGTTCTGTCTGGTATTACAGCTGAACATTGTAAGATTACTGGTGATGGTATTCAGCTGGATTTGTAGTTAAAATATACCTTGGGAAAGTGAGTGTTACTGATACATAGATTTAAACATCATAATCAAAGTATTGTTATTTTGTAATGTTATTTGGGAATTCAGAATGTATTTCATATAGAAAATATACATAATCAGTTTGTTATCAATTTCCTCTTGACTAATTAGAGTAAAAAAAAAGATCTTGTTTTTGGTTTCCAATCCTGACTCAAATTTGGCTCATAGGTTTAGAATCTCAGTAACTGGAATTTGAAATGGAAAAGTCTTTGAGGATAGACTTTAATCTTGTATAGATTGATAGAGAATAATCAAGCAGCAGATTTTCCCTTTATCTTGACCCAGTCCAGGGAAGAACAGAGCTATCCATTTTTTTGCTTTTAATTCTAGATGCCCTTGTGAAATATTTTAAATTGAACCCTCCGCATTGTTCTAGAGTTGGCAAGAAACAGGCAGCACAGCACGGAGAGCAGTCTCAGACTGCAGCGAGGAAGGCATTTCCAGAAAGACCATGCCTTCAAAGCACCGGTTCCTATCTTTTCTACCGAGCATATACTCTACCATTTGTGTCCACAGTTGTCAAATATCTCCTGTAACCCTGAAGCACAAGGTACACATTATTGAAACTTTCAACAACAACAAAAAATTTTTTGCAAGTTTCAAGCTTTCTTATATACATACTCTCTCTATGCTCCTATTCTTTTACCCAGAAATATGATTTATATCTATCTGAACTACTTCTCTACTTTTAGCTAGGAATCACCTGAAGCAAAAAACTCCATCCCTATGTTGGCATCTGCACCAAGAAATCACAAGATATTCTATTTTCTGCACAAATAATCTGCAGTTAAATATCACAGAAAAAAAAATGTTAGTGACTTGTTAAGAGCAACCATTTATACATCCCAGTGTTTTTGCTACAGGCTGTCATGCAGAACAAAAATAATCATTAGTGTATATGGGTTTCATATCTAGAAGATCAGCTGCGCTATCAATATATGTTTTTGATGAATGTTTAGATTTGGATTATGATTCCCAGCAGATGATGTAGTAAATGCTGCCACAGCAGACTGCTCGAACATGTCAGTGATGTGTTATTCTATTTGGTTGAATGTTTCAGAAGAGATTCAGATCTAGTTCATAGTTTTTTGTCACAGAGAATGGCAAAACCCCAGATTTCTGACTAGGATAAGGACAGCTGGGCAGAAAGTAATTTAATTTGGCTAAGACCTCAGCAGCCTACAGTACACACATACACTGCTGGAAGTCATATAAACAGCAACTGATACTTTACATAGCTAGACTACCCAATTAAGGATTCAGTGAAGGATCACTATCATCCTGCTGCATAAAGCTGTAACCATACTGCAGTCCTGGCGAAGCCTGCAGGCTTGACAAACAGCCTTACTAGACACTGGCATTGGCAGTGAAAAGCAAATCAGGATGGTAACATCTGTAATTTTGGAATTTACTACATGTTATAATTGAACTGGTTGTGTACTGAAAAACTGACTGACAGTTGGTACAGTGCCAGAAAGTCCACTGCTTCGAAGTGTGGAACAGCTTTTGGGTTTCACTTTTCTTGTCAACAAACAGATGATGGAGTGGTACAATAAACAAGCTGGTATAGAGAATAAAAACACCTGTATTATCTTTTAATATACCCTGCTTTAAAAATGCTTATATTGCAGGAAAAGAAAAACTGCATTATGTCATTGATTCTGACTGCTACCAAGGTAGGTGAGTATACATTTAAAATTATGCAGCATTCCCCAAGGAAAATAGTATTGGTGCATACTAGCTCTTTACTGTCTCATTCCAATGTGGATATGCTAAAATAATGCAACATTGACTATATTTTATCATTTTATTACTGTAATGCCTAGACATCTCAGATAAGATAAGACTTTCCTTGTTGTATACTGCACAAACCCAGAACAGACTTTGCCCAAAAAACTACTCGTTATTTGGATATTATTACAATTATTTAATGTACTGCATGTAATCGATTGTTACAGGAGCTGCCAGTTGGTCTTACAAGTGTTAATCCTGGCATGTTTTAAAAGCAAACTCATTCTAAACAGGAGGTGATGATTTAATCAACTCTAATTAAATTTACTGAATAATTTAGAGGAAAGTAGTCATATACTAATTCTTTCTGCCTAATCATTCTTAATTTGAGTAGATGGTCTTTTGGACAAAATGATTCTTTCACCATCACCATGGCAAGAAGATGAAATTAACAGAGCACAGCTTAATTGTGGTAAAATTTTAATGTTTAGAGAAAACATATTAATATGAAAAAGAAAAAAGAAATTGAAAACAGACATAAGAAAACCCTAATGTCACTCCTTTTTCTTATTATTACGGCTATTATTTATTAATTTTGTATATTCTGTCCTGAGTGCCACTTTATCCCGAGTGCATTCAAGTCCTTGTTTTGTTGGTTTATTCTAACATGGAGAAGTAGCCAAAATTTTCCTCGTTATTAGCGTATTTTGTGTCAGGAAGATTTATACCTGGCAAAGTCAACCATAGCAGACACTTCAGTGTGCGAGTTTTTTGGATAGCCTCTCTGAGGCACCTCTCTCTTCTCCTGACACTGAATACAGAGCGAGTTTTCTCCTGGATGTGGAATTGTTCTTCAGGGCCAGACGCCAAACAGTTCGGTGTTCAGGCGATAGAAAACCCCTCTAAGTACAGGCATAAGTAATAAAATCCATCCCGGTTTAGGTCCTGTGTGATTTCATGGTTTCACAGGGCAAAATCTGTTCATAATTATTACTAGCAATATTACTATCACTGCTAATCATGATCTATTAGCAATAACAATATTACAGGTCCATAACATCCGTGTCACTGAAAACTACAGTCGTTCATCAGTGAGATATGCACTGCTTCTCTAAAGCCATGGGAGTAAGTTTTGTGTGACAGGACTAGGGAAATTTTTTGGAAGAGGCACAAATAAAAAGCAAAAATGCATAACTGTGTTATTGTTTTTCTTTGCCACATCATTTCTTTTCTGATTGTCTGTCATTGCCTCTTGGCAATGCCTACTTTTTCCCGTAACACAGAGTTCACAGATGCAGTACTTAAATTATCACACTAAATTCTCATTTCTAAGAAAAGGAGGGGAGAATAGAGACATTATCTAAAAAGACTAATCAAATGAGATTAAAAAGCACACTTCAGTGTGCTGTAAATCCCAGAGGTCGAGGACATTTTCAGTGATATGGTGCTGTAACAGCTCTGCTGCAGTATGAATGCCAAAGTACAGCCCTGGGCCAGGATGTGACTTTTACAACCACATATTAAACCCACCCTCTAGCCAGTGAATCTGATATATAAATAAGCCTGTGGAAACCGATGTTGAATCATCTGATATTTTCCAAGTTCTTTATTTAGCCTCTGCAGAGTAGGCTAGAGTTCAGGCAATGCAAGGTTGCACGTCTAATGCAAACTAGAACGTAGCTTCTGCGAAAGGCACAGGAAATGACCCCAAAACGTGGGGCCTGCAACTCAACTCCAGGTTCAACTGCTGGCTCTTCCAAGGGGGTCACTTGCTCAAGAACTTGGATTCAGTTCTGAAATAACAAAGGGCAAATAAGAAATAGGTCTTTCCCTCAGCTGCACTCCAGTTTTAAGCATTCTCTGATAATGATTCTTAATGCTGATTTCTAGTTCATGAAAGGGAGAGCCTATTCACTGACACCGAAATTACACTTCTGAATGTAAGGGCAGACTTTGGGTCAGAAAACCTCTCGGAATGGATCCTCCCCTTTCTCCCTTATATTGGTTTAGCTAAATGGCAGTTTTGGAAATGGAGAGTGCCATGGCAATACCTGTGGAGTTGATTTGCTCTTCTTAGTAGCTACTATTCCTTGTATCTTCTGATGCTTATGGGGAAAGTACACAGGAATGGACATATATATTTTGGAATGGAGATGGGCATATGAGAATGTTTGGATTCTGAGTTTTATGGTTTGGTTTCATTCTGATTTCTTGTTTATTCCATGTTTAATCGGTGGTAAAAAAACCCCACCATGTATAGCATTGACTGTTTGCTTTCTTTTTATGAACAGAATAAATCAGAATACATAAATGCAAATACTGAAATTATCAGAAGCTGGTAAGAAACACAAAGGAACCTGGAATGCAGGAATTTAGCATTCAAAGTTTTTGTCAGGCTAACAAGGGAAAAAAATGAGCAGTATAGAAAATATGATTGGATAATCATTACCACAGCTGTTTTTGTGAAGGGATCCTACAGTTCCATCAAAGGAATTACTAAAATTGAAAAAAATATGACCTGGGAAGGGAGGTATATGATAGATGCCTGTTGAACCATGAGTGTCATGGAAAGGGGACAGAGAAAGTTTTTGTCAGGCTAACAAGGGAAAAAAATGAGCAGTATAGAAAATATGATTGGATAATCATTACCACAGCTGTTTTTGTGAAGGGATCCTACAGTTCCATCAAAGGAATTACTAAAATTGAAAAAAATATGACCTGGGAAGGGAGGTATATGATAGATGCCTGTTGAACCATGAGTGTCATGGAAAGGGGACAGAGATTCACTGGTCATTTTTCTTGCAGTACGGGGGCATCAAATGAAGCTAGAAGGACCCCCGTTCAAAATGCACAGAAGTAGTTTTTTATACAAGAAGTATTAGGCCTGTGGAACTTAGGTCAGAAGAGACAACAGTTCATTAAAGTTGATATAGATTCAAGAGGATACTATATAAGTTCCTGAACGAGAAATATATACTATAGGTATATATCTAAATATAGCTTAGATATAGTTAGTATATAAAGAATGAAACTGTAACTGGATTGATGTATGTTTGCTATCACTGCTGCAAATTGCTAGATAAACATGGAGGAGCTGTAAGTGGGATGCTGGAAAACTTTTTGTCACAAGCATAACTAAAGCAGAGGGAATTTGGTGTATATATCAATAGCATTACATTTTATGACCTATTAGCTTGTGATCATCAAGTGCTTGTGATCACTGGATAACCTGAAAAAGTCTTCTGCTCCTGCGTTCTTCTGCTCCTAGTGAAATATATACCATCAATTGTAACCTAGACATTGTTGCTCAATTCTGTTCAGTCCTGAAGTCTTAACTTTCTACTTAGCTGGCAGCACAGATGAATTAGCAGATTCTCTTAGATAAAAAGAGAGGCTGAAGGTGAGAGAAGATGACTTGGTCTTTTTGTGGACAATAATGTTAGGGTTCCAGACTGCCTGTAAATTTTTAATGATGCTTTTAGCAATTTCTGAAGTTTCATTTCTGAAATCATCTTGAAAAGAAACAGTTTCCAGTCCATCTAATATTCCATCTACACAGCACGATTGTCCAACTACTATGTATAGCTCAACGTAAAAATGCCATTATCAATCACTTCTGGTTTAGTGATGCAAGTAGTTAGTGATAATTACAATAAACCTAACAAAAACTTCACAACAAAATTACAGTAAAGACAGCTACATTTGCAGAATTTGAACTGAATGACAGTAAACTTCTTTTAAATGACATTTCAGATTATAACAGTGGAGCACTCCTCTGGCATATTTTGGGGAGCTATCATAAGAATATGAATTTTGTGCCCGTAATTTTTTTTCTTGAGCACTAACGTCAGCCTTTTTTTAGCTTAAAGAATTATAGTTCCCAACAGAAAACAACATAATGAAAAATTTTTTGAGAGGTCTGAAGTAGCTCTCAGAAATACCAGCATGACCTCTACAATGCAGTAGAAATCCCCAAAATAGAACCATTCTCCATAAGTACTGGAGAAAAATTCTACTCATTTCCACTCTTCTAAAGTGATAAGATGGAATAGAGAGGGGCTGGGGGTATTATGCTTACAAAGAACCCTTTGTAACAGCTAATATTCTGTAATAATAAGTGGGGAAGAAAACCTTTCTTGTTTCTGGCCTCTCAGCAGTACTTTTTCAGCTCAGTAGGTTTTAATTTGGTCAGAACTATGCATTCTCTTGGCATGGCACAAAAATGTTATTCCGAGACAGCACCTTCTCTCAGATAGGCTGCTCACCACAAAGTGCTGTCCAAGTCCTGCAAGGGTACAAAGATAAAAGAACAAGGCATCTCACTCTGGCTAAAAATCCTGAAAAATAGTCAGAGAGCTATTTTATTACCATTTTTGGTCCAAATATTTTAACATAACTACTTCAGCTGATAAAGTCAGCAGGGTGGAATGGTACTAGAAACAACCACATGACAAGGAAGCAAAATTTAGGAGAAGACATTGTTCAAGTTATGACACACAGGAAGCCCATGGGATGCCCAGCACTGAGACCCTTTGCTCTTTGGGATATCTGTGGAAGACTGTGCCTACAGATCAAACTCTTGCAAGAGGAAAGAGAGATCTTTGAATTCACTCAGTGGTTGAAAGCCTCTAAGTCTACTTTCCCCACTGGGCTTCAGCATAAGAATCAGAGAAGGTCTCTGAAGCTGGTCAGTTGGATATCCATTTGGGGATCACTTGACACTGACCTTGTCCACCTGCAAAATGGAAGTGTAAAAAACATACAGTTTCATTCTCTGTGTCCTGTCAAACAAAAACAGCTCCACTCACATTCAGAAGGGGAATTCATTTTGATCAACTGCATGTTGATAGGAAATGGTGTGCTTACACAGCGTGTCACTCTCACATCATCCTGAATGTCCTCACAGCTCTCAAACACGCTGCTGGGTCATCCAAAAACAAAATAACAAACACAATTTGAATAACCAGATAAATGTAAACCAATAACAACACACTCTATTTTTACTTTCAGCCCCGCATCTGACTCTGGTAAATGAAGCAAAATATACCACAGCATGGATGGACGTCGGGTACAGGTACAGCATCAATAATTTAACTCTCATGCTGGTTTCTGGGGCTGGATCTCCTGACCATGCACACTGCAGGATCTCTTTTGGGGTGAACCACTAGCTCCCTACAGGGCAAAATCCAGGGGTGGTTTTAGGGGCACTTCTCTCTGACAGCTGTTCCGTATCAATAGTGTAGACCAGACTGCTCCAGATTTGACACTGTCTGCCCCTAGAAAGTCCTCCAGCCTTATCCAAGACACATCAGACACCTCAGTGCTCTCATGCCATATCCCAAGGCATGTGACATGTTCTTGGGGTCAGAGCAACCACTCTCACATTATTATTAAGTACTTTGAACTGTAAAAACCAAGCGAACAAAAGTAATGTCTTAGATGCCCTAGTATGCCACAGGAAAGTCAGTGATGAAGGTCAAGTGGCATGCAGCATAGACACAGCTACATTGCCCTAGTACAGCTATGCCCAAACAGCATGGACAAACACCACTTTCCACTTCTTGACCAGAGGCCAAATCTCTACCAGGAGTGGATATTTTTGCAGTATGAACAAAGCCTATCATGCCTGGCCTAGCACCGCAGGCAATCATTTATACCAGCACTAGTTTATAGCCAAAGATGACGCATACCCATACAGGGTATCAAACCTGTAGTCCTTTAGACCATCTTCCACAGAGAGTAGGTCTTCTTCTGGCATGCCAGAACAGCAGAGACATGAGATCCTGCTTTAGCAGCAGCAAGACCTGGGATTTGCTCACTGATGTGTACCTCCTTACTCACCCACCAGATGTGATGATGTTCCCCTTCACAGCAATGTTTGTGTTTCCCTGCATATTAAAGAAACCTGGGGAAACATTTGTATATAGTCCAAATTTGAGTCAGTGATGAAGCTACTAGTGTGGAAGCCTACTATCTTCACTTGAGAATTCTCATTACTTTTTGGTATGTTATACTATGCTATCCTAATTTTGATTCAGGGGTACTTGGACCCCTGAGCTGGAAGACAGGGATGGCGAGCAGGATGAACCCCCCATAATCCAGGAGGAAGCAGTCAACGACCTGCTACGTCATCTGGATGCTCACAAGTCTATGAGGCCGGATGGGATCCACCCGAGAGTGCTGAGGGAGCTGGCGGAGGAGCTCGCCAAGCCGCTCTCCATCATTTATCAGCAGTCATTA
>NW_008824231.1:5837752-5838257 GCF_000699105.1 Pygoscelis adeliae | reverse complement strand
GCCTAGTGGATGAGGGAAAGGCTGTGGATGTGGTCTACCTGGACTTCAGTAAGGCCTTTGACACCGTCTCCCACAGCATTCTCCTAGAGAAGATGGTGGCTCACGGCTTAGACAGGTGTACTCTGCGCTGGGTCAAAAACTGGCTGGATGGCCGGGCCCAGAGAGTTGTGGTAAATGGAGTTCAATCCAGTTGGCGGCCCGTCATGAGCGGTGTTCCCCAGGGCTCAGTACTGGGGCCAGTTCTGTTCAATATCTTTATCAATGATCTGGATGAGGGGATCGAGTGCACCCTCAGTAAGTTTGCAGACGACACCAAGTTGGGCGGCAGTGTTGATCTGCTCGAGGGTAGGAAGGCTCTGCAGAGGGACCTGGACAGGCTGGATCGATGGGCCAAGGCCAACTGTATGAGATTCAACAAGGCCAAGTGCCGGGTCCTGCACTTTGGCCACAACAACCCCATGCAGCGCTACAGGCTTGGGGAAGAGTGGCTGGAAAGCTGCCTGGC
>NW_008824231.1:5810225-5837230 GCF_000699105.1 Pygoscelis adeliae | reverse complement strand
TTAAACATTGGAAGAGGCTGCCCAGGGAAGTGGTTGAGTCACCATCCCTGGAGGTATTTAAAAGACGTGTAGATGCGGCGCTTAGGGACATGGTTTAGTAGGCATGGTGGTGTTGGGTTGACGGTTGGACTCGATGATCTTAGAGGTCTCTTCCAACCTTTATGATTCTATGATTCTATGATTTTCTGATTTTTTTTTTTCTCTGATTTTAGCTATGTTGTTACTGCTAGGCTTCCACATATTGCCATAACATTTGAGTTGTGAATGACTGATGCTCCAGCATATTATTATTAACTAACAAATTCTGGAAGAGAAAGAAACATCTGAGCACACTCTATTCCCTTCTTACTACCGCTGGACCTGGGATTAGTAACTGGACTAAAATGCACCAAAACAGTTGAAAGAGTTTATTTTTCCTGAATGAATGAAATATGTGCTTATCTCTCTTTCCCAAACCCACTGCATGTACTTGTGCACTTCCAGATCATGTTTTGTGAATCTCAAGGGCAAGAAGAAATGTTCTGATTCTGCTACTGGTTTTTAGATTTTTCCCAAGTAATGAAATAGCCATTGAAATTTCCAGACCATCTGAATCACATCAGGCTTAATCATTAAAAGCGATGGAAGAAACTGTAGTGGAAAAACATTCCTTTGGAAAGTTTAATTCCATCCAATTGTGTTAACTTAATCTGCAATTTATATTAAAAATTTGGCTGAAGTAAGCCCCAACATTTTGGGAAAGAGACAGATGTTGTTCAGGTCTAAATTTATTTTAAAATATTTAAAGATTTATTTTAAAACTTAATTTTAGTTATAATGTAATCCCAAAGCAATATGATCCAATTTCAATTTTGTCAAATTTCTCTGTTTTCATTAAGATAAAATTGTTAGCTAGTTTTTCTTTAACGTTTCAGCAATTTCATTTATGTGCACTTTACATACCTGACAGTTTTTGTTCCCGACTGGAACAAAGTTAAATTTAAAAATACATTAATTACTCAATAAAAAAATTCTTTCCATTACATACAACTCTATTAGTGGTTAAATAGTGTAGCATCTTTCCAAATGTAGATCTCAAACTCCCATGTTTTTGAATACTTAAGTAGAGATATGTACTGGTTTCTTTTAACTACTTGTTAGTATTTTCATTAAGATTTTCAAATCCCTTTCAGCTCCTTTGCCTTTGGTATAACGTAACTCTACAATGAGCCACTGTCTTGCAGCGCTCAACACCTAAGCTTTAAAATAATAATCATCAATTTTTATTAATGAACAAATGAAAGGTAAGAGAGAATTTTTATCTGAGTGTATTTATTAAGAAACTATCAATGTATAAATAAGGTATATTATGCATTAAAGTATAATTTTATTTCTGAAGGGACAAACACAGTGACAGCAATATTCCCAAGTTGTCTCATTGTCAGCTGGCTGGATTTTATAGTCAAATTAAGTGTCCAATTAATTAATGCAAATTAATCCCACTCCAGTAAAACTGCTGAACAAACTAAAAATCTTAACTAGAATTTCAGATATGCTATATGGCCATTATCTTCTGTTTTTAATACAACTCCTAGTACATGCAGTTTTCCAATCAAAACTCCAACAGAAATTGGCTAATATTATAAATCCTAGCTTTTAATTAATGAAATTGAATTTTTTTTAGGGACTGCCTGTTGGGTTAAAGGGGAGGGAGAGGGTAGTACATAGAATGTCACTTGTATTTATTTTAATTATTTTTTATAAAGGAAAACTGCCTGATAATGTCAGGAAAATATACATATTACATAAAAAAACCCTAATACAGCACTCTCTAAGGCTTTGCCATTAATGGCAAGGTCAATTGTAGTACTTTTTGCTCCATTGATTCAGCGATTCATGACCCAAGTGAGGTCATTGCTTATGCACAGAGCACAATTAAATCAAGGTTAGACAAGCAAGATTCTTTAGTACAAGATAGTGTGTCAGCAGATTACATAGTACTAGGAAATTTGCATTTGAATCATGCTTGATGAAGATTATTTATTCATTTTCACGAGTGAAAAAAAACTGTAATTTTATCGTTACGAATAATTCTGTTTATAGAAAACATGTTAATAACTAAAATGTCCACCTGAAATCTAAGGGTGAGTTTACGTGTAGTCCTATAAACAAGAAAACAAACATAAATTCCTTTGTTCAGTGTTTTATGTCTTGTTTACACTCTTTTAACTTTTATGTAACAAATGAGTTGGAGTAACTTCACAAGCAACATAAATATTCTTTCTAATCAGAATTCAACATAAAATTTAAAGGTTCCTTTTGCACACTAAAAATTTCCTATCTTAATCCTTCAATAAGCACATAGTGTGCAGTCCTTCACATATATGCTTAAGTAAATACAAGGCCATAGTTAAGTATGACATTTAGAGACTGGGGTAAAATAATATCATCTGATGTCAGAAAATTACTAATATGTGGTCTATTTTTCCCTAACCCAAACCAAATTGATTGTAATTCAAGGCTGATATTTCACTGAGTAAAATAATTAATTGGAAGCTTTCCACCTGAATTATTTACTGAATGCTGTCAATGTGTTAGTGTGTTTAAGCTCCCAGAAGACTACTAAACCACAAGGTCCACAGATCAAAGGCACAATGTTCAAACAATGCATGTAGTTTCTTCCAAGTATATCAATGTTTCGTGGTTTGTGAAAAGGCATCATGGAAAAAGCTAGTTTTGAGAAGTGACCTGGAAAAAAAAGGAGGAGTATCTATCAAGTACACAAGTGGGGAGGTCATAGGGAGGATGTAAAGATGTTAGAAATGTGGCCAGATTTGGAGAGAGCTGGATGAGGCACAGGACTAATATGTGGAAACCCAAGGGTAAACCATGAATGCAAACTGGGTTCACTTCAGGAAGTCAGTAGATTATGTTAGTTTACACCAAAAGAAAATCCAGCATATGCAGTTTATGTCATTGTGAGGCATATTTGTACATTTTTACAACATTCTTTGTTGTTTGCTTATTGACTATAATAGTAGCCATTCATCCAAACATGCTGAGATGATACAAGGATGACACGGTCTAGCAATATCATTTATATTTACTTAAGTATATTGCACTGGGTCCCTGAGACCTCATTCAGTGCCTCAGGAACACAATAATTGCCTCAGAGATCAGACTGCCTGTTCATCGAGTCCAGAATCCCATGTGTGACAATAGCTGCAGCTGTTTGAGAGGGAAATAGAAATTCTTTCCAAACAATGCAGGACTGAGCTTGCAGTCTGGATAATAGCATATGGTCTGAGCCAGTTTAATTGTGTTCTGCCTCTTCAGCCTACTTTTATTCAGATTTCCATGTTACACCTATTATACTACTTAAGCACCTGTATGTCCGAAATTGTCTTGTTCTAAACTAAAAACAAATCTTTTGTCAGCTTCATCCTTTTGAACTCGCTCCCACTTTCAGCTGCGAAGCTCTCCATTATTTTGTTTTTTTCCCCCTGATCTTAGGCCTGGAAGACTGTAGGTGTGGTACTGTCTCATTTGAAATACAACTATGTCCATGCATGCATGAAAAATCGTAACAGTATTGGTGAGATTTCAGAAGAAACTTTTCTTAGGAAAATAGGATAATTCAAGTTGGAAAGGGCCTCGGGAGGTCTCTAGTCCAACCTCCTGCTCAAAGCTGGTTTAACTCTGTGTTCAAACCAGGTTGCTCAGAGCGTTTTCTAGACGGGTCTTGAAAATTTCCGAGGATGCAGACTGCATAACCTCTTTTGGCATCCTCTTCCAGTACTTAACTCTTCTTGTTGTGAAAGGTTTCCTTTATACCTAGTCAGTACCTCTCCTGTCTGCATTAAGACCATTGTCTTTTGTTTCCCCAGTGTACATCTGAGTAAAGAGGCTGGCTCTGTTGTCTTGGTAATCTCTTCTTTGGTATTGTCAGGCTGCCGTTAGGTGTCCCCAAAGCCATCTCTGCTCTGGGCTGACCAAGCTCAGCTCCCTCAGTGTCTCCTCACAGGGCAGGTGCTCCAGCCCCACCATCTTGGTGGCCTCTCCTGAACAACCCCAAAGTTCCCGGAAGAGTTCCCAGAAGTTCTCCAAATTTCCCAGAGGTTGTTCTCAGAAGACCAAGAAGACGTAGAAGCAGTGCCTTGATGGTTGAGGAAACTGCAAGCTCCAACAGCAAACAGCAGTCCAAGCAGTGTCCCAGACCTCCTGCACGTGCCCTGCCATATGAACTACCACACTATCTGCCAGATCCTTGTTTGCAGTCCCCTAGATCGCTGCACTCCCTAAGGGTCAGTTAAATAGCAAATGAAAGCCAGACATTGCATCTCCCCCTCTGCACTAGGCTTGTCCCCACCACTAGCTCTCTTATAAGACCAGGACACCCCTCAGGTGCCTCCGGGCCATAGTTCACCTAGTTCGCGGGTGCCATCACCACCCTGCCCAACCACTCTCCTAGCTGTTTTACTGACTTCTTCTGGCAACAATCTGGAGCAGGACTGGAGTGATTTACACTTCTGTGTGAAGAGTTTGTAGATTCTCATTCAGAATACTGTACAGAAGTACAGGCTGTCACTTCTTTTTGATTTATAAAAATACTGTTTGGCAATGGTGCTCAGAGACTTGATACTGAGTATTGGAGGGTTACAAACTACATGAGTGCAAAAGAAGAAATTGTGAATACTCATTCTACCACAGAAATGAAGCATTTACACTTGCTTGTATTGAGTGTGATAAAGGCCACATCCTAACACCTCATTTTCTCAGACACATGAGAAAATTAACATACATAGAGCAGTGACTGCTCAGTTAAGGTGAATGCATCTGTAAAATTACTGTCCATCTAGAAATCTACCTTTTTGAAAGGTTTGTTAGAATTTCTATAGTTTTGTTGGATGAACAAATTAGAATAAAATTATCAAATAATTTTACAGATTATCTTCCACTAGCTCATCATGTTCCTGCTTGTACAAATACACATTAGCCAGTAAGAATTTTTGCAGAGTGTACATGCTTACTTAAAATTTCCCACAGCCTCTGTTAATCAGGCTCTACCTCAAAATGTCCAGTTTAAATAGGCTGGTGACACTTAAACAGCAAACTATTTTAAATTGACTAGGTTTTTTCCAAAAAAAACCATAAAGGAACGTCCTTCTCTTTTTGTTGTTTGGGTTTTTTTCCCCCTACTTATAAATCATACCAAAACTCTACGATATTAATCAGAAAGAATAAGGAAAAGGAGTTTTTAGTGCTCTTGAATTTCCAGTGTTTGGCTGACTAGCCTTAAGACTTTCTTTGCTTTTTACAAGTAACATCGTCCTTTGGTTTAATTCGTGCTGTTGATTCACAAAACTGATCAGGACACTTAATATGTTTTCTGACACATATGTACAACTGCTGTAAGGCAAGGCACATAAAATGAACACATAAATGTAGAACACTCAAAACTTTAAAACAACAACAACAAATATTAGTGTATTAGGAATTCTTCCTTGTGTCCTGCTTTAGTTCGATAATGGAAAAAAATTAGGAAAACCAATTTCAGCGTTGCTCTGTGTGCTTAAATTTAAAGACTGCTTCCCTACCTTGCTGGCTGAAGACTGTTTTACTACACTGTTATTCTATATGTAATATACAGCCAAGGTCAAGGTAACGAAAGTAGGTATGTAAATCTTATTGTCCTGTGAAAACATAAAGAACAAGACTATCAATAGAGGCCTAAGTTCATTATATCTTGACACTTTTCGCAAATAACAATTAAATATTAATAATATCTCACAATTCAGTAGTAACTTTTCCCACAAACTCTTGCAATTTATAAATAGTCATTTCTCCTACCAGCAGTCTTTTTTGGCTGGTATTTTTCGCATTATGGAATGGGTGAACAAAAGTGACGTATCTATACCTAGCTCACAAAAATAATCAATATATGAGCTAGTCATAGATTCATAGACACAAATAAGTCCCCAGTCTACTTTTGACAATTAACCAACACTGTTATGGCTTAGTGAGAAGTGTCCTGTTGTTTTTAAAATGTTAGCACTAGACCCACTCTATTGCTGAATGAGGAAATACAAGTTTATGAAAACGCTACAGTATTTTATAATGGGTTGTTTCAGAGCCAGAACAAGTTAGCAAACACTATTCTTAAAGCTGTGTTGACATTGTCAATGTTGTTAGTGCACAAACAAGCCCACAAATGAAACAAAGCCAGCTTGGCCAGTGCTTCAGCTCACTCCTCTGCCAAGTGGAAAAATACACAAGTGATAGAGACCAAACGTTATATTCAGGCTTCTGAGCAGACAGCAGAGTACTGCTGGCCATGGGGACAGTGCCAGTGTAGAGTTTGTATTTATCTTTACTCTGGGTGTTGTTTTGGAATTCCCTCACCCTCTGAAAAATGACAGCATCAGCTAGGCAAAAGATACCACCTGGATGGCACCAACTATAAACATCGGGTTTATATTTAGTGTGTTCCAAGATGCCTGTTACCACAGATCTGTGGACAAGGAGGATGTCAAAAAGCAGGAAAAGACTGCTTAGAATAATATTTTTTCTGTAAAAAGTGATGTGATTTTTTTTTGTGCTGTGTATGTGGTAACAGTTGTCAGCTTTTCCTCCATTCCCGGCGGGTGCCAGGAGCCAGACCACGCTTAGCTTGCATTGCTCCGGTGCGTGTATACAAGACAGTCCCATTCATCTCAGTAGGAGCAGTAGGAATGTCCTTTATGTGGCACTTCTTTTAATATTATTGATAAAATAACACATATGTTCAGACTAGATATAAGGAAGAAATTTTTTACGCTGAGGGTGGTGAAACACTGGCACAGGTTGCCCAGAGAGGTGGTGGATGCCCCATCCCTGGAAACATTCAAGGTCAGGTTGGTCGGGGCTCTGAGAAACCTGATCTAGTTGAAGATGTCCCTGCTCATTGCAGGGGGGTTGGACTAGATGACCTTTAGAGGTCCCTTCCAACCCAAACTATTCTGTGATTCTATAATTCTCTGATTCTATGTTAGCAAGTAACATCCATGCTATCACCATCTGCTTATGTTACAGCACTAGTTGGAATAATATGTGACCACAGTTATGAAATGGAGAAAATAGTGAAGTGTGAGCAGTGTGTATAACCCTCATGTTTATGTGCAGACACAACCCCAAAAGGGCATATGCCAAGGACTGACCTGAAAAGAAAAAGATATATAGAAGAGGTAGATAGCAACATACCTACCAATATTACCCAACATAAACCTTCCAGTTTTTACCTTGGTCCCAACCATTTCTCTTTCATTTCTTTGTTGGAAAAAGAAGAAAAAAAGAATGTTCCCTGTATTTAAGAGAATCCGGACCCCAGTCAGATTTATGATCTGCCTTCTCAAATACTTTTCCCACGTACTTTCCTTATCATTTCCTGCTCAGAATACCTGAGGTTTTGGAAATCACTATTAGTGCCTGAAAAATTCCACTAAATCCAAAGGCAGTGAGGGATAGCTGCTAATTGCTGCGGCAAAGGGCCGGCTGGCTGAGAGGGAAACGCACCAGCCAGAAGATCAGGTAAAAGAGAAAGAAGGAAAGGAAAAAAAGACTTTTTCACCCACTCAGAAGAAGGTAGCAGGAGGCAAAAATTATAGCAACCACAACAAACTTGCCTATAGCAGGAGTTTTCTGTCTTTGGCAGGTACTACCATTAGTGGCAAAAAGCTACTTGCAAACCTCTCCTGTCCCTATTTTCCTTTCTACAAAATTCAGGCATGTTTTCACATATTCCAAATGTGAAATGTCAGTTTATGAAAACTAATATGTAAAAGTGTGTCATGGTTTAACCTCAGCCAGCAACAGAGCACCACACAGCCGCTCGCTCACTCTCCCACCCCCGGTGGGATGGGGGAGAGAATTGGAAGAGTAAAAGTGAGAAAACTCGTGGGTTGAGATAAGAACAGTTTAATAATTGAAATAAAATAATAATAATAATAATACTATACAAAGCAAGTGATGCACAGTGCAATTGCTCACCACCCGCCGACTGATGCCCAGCCAGTCCCCGAGCAGCGGCCCCCCCGGCCAGCTTCCCCCAGTTGATGTACTGAGCATGACGTCACATGGTATGGAATGTCCCTTTGGCCAGTTTGGCTGTGCCCCCTCCCAGCTTCTTGTGCACCTCCAGCCTTCTCAGTCGGTAGAGCATGGGAAGCTGAAAAGTCCTTGGCTAGCGTAAGCACTACCTAGCAACAACTAAAACATCGGTGTGTTATCAACATTATTCTCATACCAAATCCAAAACACAGCACTGTACCAGCTACTAGGAAGAAAATTAACTCTATCCCAGCCGAAACCAGGACAAAGTGCTAATTCTTACTGTTCTTTATGGGAGCAGTATTTTTATTGGAGCAGTTAATGAGGAGGGAAAAACTTTTTCTAAGGTCACAGGAAGACTGAACAGTGAAACAAAGAATGAGTAACAATAAATAAAATACAATTGTTGGTCCACGAGAGATGGCAGATGGCATAGGACTTACTTGTCACCAGAAAATGATACACAAAACAACAAATGCACTGTGTGAAGTAAGAAAATAAGTAATATGAGGAAGCCCTTCTCAATTTCAAAGAGATACCTGAAGGCAAATTTGTCTAAAATGAGGCTTAATCAGTTATAAGCACAGACAATTTGATCCCTCTCAGGATCAGATCCCCTGCTTAGGCCAACACTAGAAAGAAAAGAAAACAAGTACGAGATACCTCAACAGCTCAAATCAGGATATTAGGGCAACTATTAAATAAATAAATAAGCAAATCCAGTGGGAATTATGGGGGCATTCTGATATGGTGATGTTCACAAAAGGGGGATGTTGCACAGCAGTATGTGGTGATGGAGTCTGTACATGGACTTAATACATCTGTAGCTGTTTGGGCTTTTAGTATGCTTTTTGGGACTCTTTCAGATAAAAGCACTGCTTTCATTTGAGAAATATATTCTGATGCTACTAAATATTTCAATCATATGGGTCTGAGCAGAGCATCAGAATGATACTGATGTTCTGGCAGACACAGAGATGAAGGCATGACCTGGGTAACAGCAATCATACTGTTTTGTTTCATTCTGCTTCTCAAAATGGAGTGAAAATATAAGTGACCTGGACTGATGGGTGCAAAAATAGTAAAGTGGGGATGGGTGATTTGATTTCTATCTGTGCAACGCTCCATTAAGAAAACAGAATGCTTCATTGTACGTGTATTGCCTACCCCGCTTCCAAAGCAGTCAGCATTGCTCTTACTCACAAATATGTACCTTGTAAATGTTTATAACTTTATTTCCTACCTAGCTGTCTTATTCAATCTAGTGTTATCAGATCCAAAGACTTTGGCAGACTAAGTTGCCATCAAGAAACAGTGAAAACAGCAGCTCTAATACAGCAGCTGAAAACATACCATATCTTTTGACCTGAAAAGTACCTCACACATTTCGGTGAATAAGGGTTGCCCAGAAAAGTCCAGTCTCCAATATCACAAAACATTTATTTCCCGTCATATATTAATTGAACAAGGGCATACTGTTTTTCTGGTTGGTGAAAATGAACAAGGGCACCTACCTGTGCTTTGTGTATATGTTCATACTGTATATATGCTTATGGAGGTATCACTACAGCTTATGCAGGTGTAATCAATATAGCACAACCTATCCAGTTCGTGCCAATAATACTGAAGACAAGACAGTGACGGCTGCCAGGACAGCCAAGGTTAGTTGCTAGGTGCTGTTGAGTACACTAGATCTTTACTATAATGTTTGCATGTTGTTTACACTCAAGAGAACTAGATGAAGCCTGTTTTTTTTACAGCGTAGTACTAATTGCTGTGTGGACTCACATGCAGCCTGGCCATGGTCTGAGGGATTAAAACATAGGAGCAGACATGCCAGAGCTTGTCCACTTAATGCTACTGACACCCAGGAAAGAGGGATGACTACGTGTCCTGAAACCCTAAGTCCCCCTCCCTTGGCTCTGACAGTCTCCCATCTTTTCTACTCAATTGCCAATACTGTGATTCCTGTGTGGGGCCAGGTAAGTCCTGGGAGGGCTTATGACCTTGGGCTTCACGCTGGTGGAACTGGCGGTACTCCTGCAGAACCAGGCTGCTACAGGGGGCAGAGAATGGCATTCGCTTGGTATTGCACCTCTGCCTTTGCCCATAGATAACAAGTGAGCTGAACACCCCACCCTTAGAAGACCTGACGGGTGGCTGTATAGCATTTTAGCTGTAGCTCACAGCGCACTGCACAATAGGCAAAGACTAATGACATAATTAAAAATTAAGAAAGTAAAAGCATAAGATCAACCTTAAGTAACAAACCTAAATCAATATAAAGAAAAAGATATAACAAAGCAGGGACATATTATTTGGGTCATAAAGAGTGTGTCTTTGGCATACTTGAATCTTACTTTTATGACTAATGAGACATGAGGGCAAGAACACATATATAATTGTTTTGCCACACAGCAGTCTTTTTAAGATTTGAGCCCATGTAATAAGAGACCTACTAACAGGATCGTGTCACTTATCAGATGAGAGGATATGAGTCAGATGAGACTTACGGAAAAGATGCTGAAAGCAGCAGATCCTTAATTTGGTCAGATGTACAAATGGAAAAAAATAATAACTTTCACTGACTCCCAACCTACCTTTCTCAGATTCAAAACTGGAAAACTTGACAGGCTCATTTTATCTTCTCAGTGTTCAAAACACCTACACATTCTCATAATTACACACATGCAGACAGACTGCAAAACCAGCTATGGTTAGCATTTGTTGAACTGATGACTTCCACAGCTTCTACTGTGAGCATAATTTAGTCTGTTTGTTTTATTATTTTTGCCTACAGTTCTAACCAGGTTATTTTTCAAGTGGTTAACAGTATGAAGGAAATAGCAGATTGAAAAGCATTTCATCTCTAAGCTTTGGAAGGTTTTACTGTTCACAAGATGGATATGTAGCCGAGGAATTTTGGAAGACGATGTGCATTAGCTGATATTGCACGTTCTAGAATCCTGAAGAGCAGACAGAATTTGGCACATTAGAGTATATTTTGTGCAAATCTCTAGCAATAAAAGATCTTTTTGGCTACACGGGAGCTGAGGCACAGACAGTAGTTCTCAGAACTCAGCTGTCTTATGGACACGACTGAAGTGAAGCAGTTTGCATAAAACTTAATATTCCCCTTATCTTTTCTTTACTGTCAGCATTTAAGTCCTTACAGATAACTCAAGATTTTATAAAGGGGGAAACATATCCTGTTCGGTAATATGTCTACTGATCTTCTGCATGTGCAGTCTCTGTCTGTGAAAAAAACAGTGGGTTTTTTTTCTGGTGGCTTCTGTCATGTGCTCTTGCAGGCTAAAAGAATCTCAGTTCTCTAATGCACAGTTTGATTTAGAGAAGTGTGCAACAGCAAAACCAGGTCATTTGTATGAAGAAGCAGCAAAAGAAAAAATTCCAACTATTTCCTTTGGCAAAAGAAGGGAAAGGAGAACTAAACTGCCTGTTAAGCCACAAAAAGGCTGTTTAATATAAGCATTAAAAAGGAAAAGATGCATATAGTATTTCTTCACTTTGGGAAGTAACTTACAAAAATCAAATGAAAAAGGCAATAATCATTAAAAATGTCAGAGAACCTATTTCTGAAAAAGTCTTATTATTTAGCAGCAGTATTCAATTCTTTGCCCAAACATCTGTTTCTCAATTTAATATCTCAATCTAATATTTAAGAGACCTTTTTAGTGGATCTCTCTTGGAATTGCCTGTGTAACTTTTTAAAAAGAAAAACAACAAGGGAATATTAAAATAAGGAAGATTACCCTGTGTGATTTATAGTAATAAATACTTCTGCAAACTCCCAGGTTCAACAGTCACAATTGTTGTTAATTAATTTGGTGGCTCAATTCTTCCCAGGAGCTTAATTACAGAATTTTAATTTCTTACTTTCCCAGCACTTTTCCATTCTGGAAAAGGGAAGAGGTGTGAACTTTCCTCCCTGTCCATGTCAAATGTTGGTGATCCTTCTCTCATTCAACAAGGCAGGAAGAAACAGCTCCAGTAATATTATCATTAGGCCTAATTATCTGAGAACAAGGATCTTCAATGTCCGGATGGATCACAGACTCCGAACAATACAGAGTGAAACCAGACCATTGGGTTTCACCTGAATAACCAGACACAGCCAGCAGAATTTAACTGAGCACCATTCATTTTGGTGTCAGAAAGAACAGGATCTTTCTGGTTTGCAATGATAGATCTGTTTCCCTTTGACATCTTGAGTTCTATCTTCCCTCTCCTTTGTGTTCCTCTATTAGATATACCTCTACCCTTATATTTTGTTTCTGGACAGAAAATAGAATATTGCTTTTTCTAGCAAACCGTATACAACATGTATTGTTGAAAATGGATTTCTAATTCAATTTTTTACTTGGAGATGTTTTTAAAATCAAAAGAAGCATGCAGTATTTCTTACTTTTTCAGGGATGAGAGAATCAAAGGAGCAGTCAAAACCTCCTATAGCCAGTGGCTAGCTTCAAAGACACAAAAGCAAATAATAATTTAGCATCTACAAATGTACCTAAATGCTGTGGCACATTTTGGAGAGATACCTAGGCAAGAATCAGTGAGTATAGATTGAATGAAGGAGGCACTAGGCTAATTCAGGACATACAGAATGACAAATAATGATGCTGGACCAGCAGATACTAATGTGAAAATATTGAGAATGGATTTCTACATTAGAACTCTGCCCCATTACTAAACCTATCATAAGCACTCTAGTAAAACTTTGAAGTGAAATAAAGTTTCCGGGGTTATTTTACATCGTCTCACAATTTTCTTAAGTCCCAAAATCACCAGGAAGCCCGGGCATGACTTTAGTCAGAAAAGTCTATTAGTGCCGATTCAGACCTGGCATTTCCGGCACTTGTCCTCGTGTTCCCTGCACTGTATCGAAACCTGCCATGATATGCCTCCCAATCCTCATTTCTGAATCATACCGTGGCTCCCTCTCAGCCCACATTCCT
This sequence comes from Pygoscelis adeliae, assembly GCF_000699105.1. NCBI lineage: Eukaryota > Metazoa > Chordata > Aves > Sphenisciformes > Spheniscidae > Pygoscelis > Pygoscelis adeliae. The sequence continues at coordinate 5,824,187 of NW_008824231.1, read as the reverse complement.
GTTTCTTTCCAATAGAAAAAAGGGTACAGGTGAGTCATGGTACACAGTCTCATCCTGACATGAACTCAGGATGCATTTAGGCTGCACAAAAGAACCTGGAAGATTATTCTGGACCCCAGAGGTTAGGTGTATCTTGGCTGATCAGCTGATCAACCTTTCACCATAGCCTGATACATTTCCCACTATCTGATAACTTGGATGCTATACTCTATGCTGTGGACTTGACACAGAAACACTTCAGCTGAAGTAACAGAAACCTGATGGTATTAGACTCATTTTACATAGCAAAGAGCAAGAAATGCTCCATCAGAGTGATACTGTGGCAATTGCTTTTGTAATGTTTTGCAATTCTACCTATCCTAGAATATATATATCTGCATATGTAGCCTAAATATATGTATTATATGTTCATATATATAAGCTGTCTAAATATGCTATATATACACACAATATAACTCCTTTAAAGAAATACAAGCTTTCATTTATCTCCATTCAAGTGTATCTAGTAGTCATCCCCACCTGTTAGGTGCTAGGGCGATTACAGAACCACAGAATCATAGAATAATTTAAGTTGGAAGGCACATCTGGGGGCCACCTAATCCAAGCCCCTCAACTTGTCCAGTTGAGTTTTGAACACCTCCAAGGATGGTGAACCTACAGCCTCTCACAGCAAACTGTTCTGCTATTTAAACAATAAAAAAACCTAACTGGAATTTTTCATGTTCTAGTTTATGTCCATAGCCTCTCTTCCTATTGCTGTGCACCTCCAAGAAGAGTCTAACTCTGTCTTCTTGATATCCTCTGATCCGGTGGTTGTAGACAGCAATAAGGTTTCCCCTTTGCTTTCTCTTTTCCAGGCCGAACAAACCTGGCTTGCTCAGTCTCTTCCTGCATGCTCTGTGCTCCAGCTCCCTGAGCAGTTTGGTGGCTTCCACTAGACTCATTCCAGCACATCCATGTCTTACTTGTACTGGGGAGGCCAGAACTGGACACAGCACTCCAGATGTGTCTTACCAGGGCAAGGGGAAGGATCACTTCCCTATACCTGCTGGCTACACTCTTACACAGCCCAAGATGATGTTGGCCTTCTTTGCTTCAAGGGCAATATCTCCCATGAGGACAATGCCATTCACAGTGTTTTTAATGAGGTAGCCTTGGTTTTGATTTTAATTAATCAATGAATCTTCCTGGTTTTTCATCAAATATTTATCCTAGCCAAGGTGAAATGAAATTGTACATGAGTTCTGATGGGGCATTCATCCTTTCGTATGAAGAAAGCGAAGACATTTAGAAAAATTTCCAGTTTGTTCAGGACATTGGCACACAAAGAGAATACATTTCTATTAATTATTTCAACAAATAGATCTTGCTTAATGAATATTCCTGGTTCTGTGATTTGTGCAGGAGTTTCCTGGAGTTTAGTCTACATCCTCAACTCCCAATATGTTTTGTTAAAAGATTTCGAACCTGCTACCAGTTTGGGCAGATCTCCTTTTTCTTTTTTTTCTTCTCTTTTTTTTCTCCTGATGACTAAAACATATAGGAATCTTTAAGATTAGAATAATCCACTCAGACAATCACTCAAAAAGGAAGAGTCTGCTCTCTTTGTTGCATTTCCTTACTGTTATGATAGACTAAATTACCTCTTGATTACTTGCTCCTTGTCCTCATAATTCTTGCATTCTTGATTGTACAGGGCCTGAGAGTGATAAATATATAAAAAAACAACTGCAAGCCTTAATTCACGTTTTTAATTTTCTCTTTAAAAATAACTTCTGATTCTTCTGTCCAGCTCCCTCCTGCAGAGTGTACATATCTACTGAGCTACTATGTCACATCTTTAATATCAGTCACCATTTAAAAAAAAAACAACTGCTGCTTTTGCATGGGTCAGGACAGCAGTTCTAGTGCTGTGACCTGGTTCTTATTTGAGTAATTGCATTCTGTACTATTTGAAAGCTTTTTAATGTTCTGGTGAAATGGAACATTCTTCATATCCTTTCTGAACGACTGCTAACGCTTTGGAACATTTGCTGATTGAGGTTTATACCAGAGATAGAAACCTTTTCTGATGAGCAAAGTCCTGCATTAGTAACAGAAAGCATATTAAATGTATCAGTCTCCAAGAGGCATCTAAATGTAAGTCAGTATAATTTTCTGTTTTAAGATTGATTTTGTATTTATGCTTTGTTTACTCAAAAAACGCTTTTGCTTTGATTTCATAACGATGCCCAAAGCACAGAGCTGTGGCTCCAATTCAGATTTCCTTTTGGAGCAGACGTGGTCTGCTTTGATCATGTTCATTTTCCCCATTTGCTTGTAAAAGGGTAAATATAACTAGACACATGACAATTAAAGTGTTTTGTAAACAACATCATATATTATCCTGGAAATTGCAGCACTTCATTTTCCAGAATATAGATGACTTTTTGATAACTGTCATATCAAACACATCAGCTTCTCATCATGCTTTTTATTTTCCATCCATTGTGATAGAGCACCTTCACACAAATACACTGTTGATCACTCTTCATTACTTAAAAATCAGGACTCAACATTGTGTTTTGAAAGACCAGAGAAAGAGAAGTGAGCTCAGAAAGCAAACATACTAAAAAGATTGAGCAAATATAACACATGGCAGAATGGTCATGCAATATAGCCTAGGGTTAAACACTAAAGGAAAAGATGCCATTTACTGATAAGAAACATGTACAAATATAAGAACAGCTATGAAGTCAAATAAGAAAAGCCTGGTTTATATTTTTTAACTTTAAATGTTCCCTGTTCTGCTAGTAGATTTAACGTACCCAGTTGGTGTGTATTGTTCATGTATTCTGGATTCGGGACTAAGAGGGAAATTTTCTCCTAGCTCAGAGAGGAATGATACAGTTTGGACATCATTGAGTAGAGTCAGGGTAGTAGTAACATTCCTTAAATCCAAAGTAATAATTTTAAATCCAAATGTATAATTTAATACATTTATATAATTTATATAAAATGTTATATAAAATTATGACATGTCTGTATAATATATAATTTATTAAAAATGTATAAAATTTAAGAATATTTTTATATTAAAATTATTCATCCCCCTCCACTTTTTTCTGGTGACTTCCAATAGCTTGGAACAAGTGTCCTATTCATTTATCGATTGTATTCTATTAGAAATCAAGCTTACACCCTATCTCAGACAGAATGTGCAGCTAATCTGTTTATTCAGATTTGTATGCTAATGTTAGCAGAATTTTGGTGGTCTATTTATTGGAAATGTTGCAGAAATCTAGCATTTCTGGCTTAATGCAAGATGTGTTGTGAATAAGTAATGAAGAAGAATAGGACGAACAGACTATGACAAAGCAAAGCCAGCCAGGCTTCCGTCTCTGCAGCAGAGGCTCCCACCGGTGCCTAAAATGTAATCATGCCATTGGTGTCACTGCCAGGCCTTCTCCTTTCTATTCATCGCTTCCTTCATCCCTCCTGCCACCCACTGCCACCACTCCGGGGGTACCTCTGGTAACCTAGTTCCTACCTCATTAATCTATTTTTCCACGACCAGTGATAATCTTTCTTTTAATTTTATGGCAAACAGTACTACAGATAGCGCCTCACTATGCAATTTTTTTGTTGTTACATTTTCCTGTGAGTGCACTGGCCCCTCAAAGTGAAAATGTAGCTATTACTTTTTAGTCTAAGGCAGTAACAAGATGGCAGAAGAAGTCATGAGAAAATCACACCCTACAGTATCCCTGTAAAGATGCTTTATGGCTGGAATTTCAAAGCCAGCATATCTGGAGATTAATTCCAGGGCAGAGCAATTAACAGCAGGCTTCTGGGGTTGTGATTAAATGAACATCTTCCTCATGTATCTATATTTCTACAACATACTATGCCATCATCATAACATTAATCTTTTGTTTTACGTGAGATTAACTGAATCTCTTTTTCTGTGAGAGGTTTCCAGGACACTTGCTGTTCTGCTAAATACTTAACATAGAACTGGGGGCTCTGATCAATGACAGACGCCTCTAGGGATGAACGCAACACCAGCAACTACAACTAAAACCAGAACTAAAACAAGGCTATTTGACAGAGGAATATTTTAACCAGTTTGTCAAAATCAAGGACTAGAATGTCTGTGCTCTTTACTGACATGGATAAATTTGCTTCTTTGGAGTTAGTATAAAACACAAGGAACCAGGTCTTTTACGCCTTTCCATGTCTAGTTAAGGGACTCATCTTCAAATTGTCATTTCAGGTGAACACAAAAATAGTTTGTGTAACTTGAAGGTTTTACTCTGTAGTAAATAATGTTTTCTCAATCTGTTAGACAGCCCAGAATTTATACGTTTCGTTTAGACAGCCTTCTCATCTTTTAGAAGATCCCATTTAATTAAAGTGGTGTCCTCTTATTTTTCATATTCCATACAAGTTTCACTATTGATTTCATTTATAAAGGGCATGTATTAATGTTAAATTTCAGTGATGAAATTTAATTTGCTCTAATTCACTTAAGAAGCTGAGCAACCATCATGTCTCAGGGGTATATCTTCTCTTCACTTTCTGTTGTTTAACATCCCACGTCCAAATCAGTGCCTAGCAGGCTTGTGGCATAACTCTGGCTTTTTTGTATTGAATAGTGAGTAATTGATTAAAATCTGCTGAGGTTTAAATTGAGTGTTTGCATGGCAAATCTCCACTTCTGGGTTCCTTAACCATCTTTTTGCTGCTCTCAGTTCAGAGTCATGCTCCCTTTCCCAAGAATTTGGAATAACCTGGCCCTTTTCGATCAGCCAAATGTGAAACACTGGTTTTGTCTGACACCTTGAGAGCAGCTTACTATTTAGACAAGTATCCAGACCCAAAGGTACAAATGTGAGAGTCTTCTAGGCTTCTTGGGAAACAATGACCTGGCATTTATTATCCTTAAACAACACGCTTTAAGGGAACTTTAGAACTGGGAGAATGAAAGAATATTGGTCCCTTGTCAGTTTTTAAGTTGAATTCCTTCACTGGATCTAATATAGCCGTGCTGATTTACAGCATTCCAGTATCCGATGCAAAATGCAGAGTCTAATATTTCAGTTATTTAATGCTTGGCCAATTCAGAAACAATTGGCAATACTTTGAGTAGATTTTATTGTTATACATCATCTGGATAGAACTGCACCTTTCAAAAGGTGAAGGACTTCTACCTTGGTCTTCGCTTAATTTTAACATCGCAGGGCACCTTCCTTCGCATCTTAGCATGTCTACTGCAGAATTGCCTAACTCGTGGACACCTTCATAGCTAATCCTCATACATTGCACCCCATTCTTCACCACGCAGCTAAATTTGTCACACACGTATCTGTCCTGTTCTCTACAAATTATGGAAAAATGCTACCTTCCCACACCATAAGACAATAGTTTGCTTTTAATTTGACCGAGTAACTCAGCCATTTCCAACAGTACACTTTCACTCTGCTGTGCAGCAATAACTCAGGCCTCCTGCCTTCATCCTTAGATTCCCCTTATACCACATGCCCAGTGATGAAGATTGAGGAGGGTTTAACCATTAATAGACAAATTTAATTTCTGGAAATACTAATTGAAGACAAACACTGTTTTGCCTAAAATTCTTAAAATTATAAAACAGGCAAAGTAAATCTTCCTCTTGATAACTATTTTCCTTAAACAGCCCTGTATAAATCAAAAGTTATTATTTAAAATTATCTTATGCAGTGAGAAAATTGGATCCATTAAATATAAAGACAGAGAACACTGTAAGACATGATCTGCAAAGCCCAGCCAAGAATGTCAACACACAGCAGAGGGAAAGATGAGTTGGTTCGACACTGACACAAAATTGAAGAACTATTTTGCTACAGTAATATATTTTATGATGACACAAAAAGACAAAAAAGAAGTTTAGATGAAAGCTTGGTAGCAATGTAAAGTTATATATCTGGTTGAAACTAGAAAATTACTATCCACCCACAAGAGGTTCCACATTTGCACATGCACAGTTTTTTATAAATTTTTAGGAAAATGTATTTTTCAGACATATCTGTTTTCAACAAGCAAATCATTCATGCCTAGATACACAATAGAAATTCCTTATATTCTATCTTAACAAATTTAAGTTCTCATTGTAATGAGTAACCGTAGCACACTTTGATTTAGCTGCTGTTTCATTCAGTGTACTTTAACCAAGTAAATTGGTGAATTCATCAAAGAAAATACTGTGAGAAATCAGCATCTCTTTGTGAAGGAGCGATGAAGAAAAACTGGATAATTTCTCATTTTAAAGAATTTAATGATGATGAATAATTCAGTAAGACTTAAGATTTAGTCTTTACATTCTGGGCTCAAATTTAAGATAATGATATATCCTAGAAAGAGCAAATAAAAGCTAAATGGAGATTAGTGTCACAACAGGAAGTTTAAATAAGTACCATATTGAGATCTGATGTGTGCTAAGGAGAGCCTATATACATACACAGCAAGTATGACAGATTCGATGCAGAGTCCAGGGCGTAACTCCTGTTGTCGATGCAGCCCCATGTTCTCACAGCGGAAGTTTTATTAATGCAGCTCATTCATGTACAGAAAGTAGCTTGGTCTGACCTTTCGGTAGGCAGGATGACCACAAAAAAACGCTAATTTTTTTAAACTAAGCAATTTTGATATAGCAGCTATTAAAGGTGAGCAGACATGGAAAACATTTATGCCATTTTAAAATTTACATATTCATGTAGAACCTTTCTGTCACTTAGGAGACTGAGCAGGCTCGCATCTAATGCAATAAAGTTTCACAGCAGAGGTAAAATAAGGTGTAACTTAATACACAAAGAATGACTTGAAAGACACATTTGTGTTTCTCTCTTTCCCGGATTATATGGCAGACTATTATTTTATTACAAAATTGGATTTTGCAGAATGCTAGAACACTTTTTGAGATTTATTCTATTATATTGATTATATAGGTTATACCATGTCAAAGGGGCATATGTATTTTGGAAAAGTAAAGTTGTATTTTGGGAGCTTTGAATAATTTCATTGCTGAGCTCTAATTAGGAAATAAAATTATAAAGGACATAATTAAAGGAAGAACCCAAGAACTTTCTGATTCAAACAAAAACAAAAGAAGAAAAAAAAGGAAGGTTTGGATCTCAGGTGACATCAATGCAAAGCACTGCCCTTTTTTGCTATAAGTAGCATTATGGTTATTGACTTCATGTGATTTTTCTAACATAAAAGTTTAACAGAGCTTTTGGGTTTCATCCCTCTTTTGTCACCCAAGAGTAATGTAATTGAAGTCAGTTCATCTACAGAAATGTGAAAAAACAATGTGCCCACACTTGGGCACCCAGACCACTTAAATTCTAGCTGAGGCTGAATCAGGCGAATGTTGGCACTCAAGTCTCCGCAAGTGCTTCGACCAGCCTACTCTGGAGTATAACCTAACCCTGCCTGGGCTGCTGTTTTGAGACAAAAAGTTTACTATTCCCTGCCTCCCGTTGCACAAATGCTTGTGCAAGAAGCATGCAGCTAGCTACAGGTACATTGGGCTTCTTTGCTTTCCTAGAGTGCATCTGTGGAAAGTTGTGTGGTTTGTCAGGCAGACAGAGCTGGATCTAGAACAACAGGAGATAAAGAGTAAGTAAAATTACCTGGGACTCCGTAAGAACCAAAACTCTCTGGAAATTTGTTATACAGCAGATGGAGTTTTAAGCAATGTTTTAGTCTTTATCTAGCAGTGATGGGACACAGTAAGATAAGAAACTCAGATTATTTTTTACATGCTTGATATGATGCCATTTAGCCTTTTCCAATTAATTTTGGGATAGCTAAGTATGACACAACTGATTAATACTGTATTTCATATAAAAATGAATATGTGCCTTTAACCTGAGGTTGTGAAAAGAAACTGATAATTCAGAGGAGTTTGTGAATATTCTAAGGCTGAAGAGTCGATTTTGAGACTTCATGGGACAACCAAGTCCCTGGTGGGAAATTAGACTGTGAGTAGAAACAGGAAGAAACACTTGGGAATATAATAAGTAGATGCAAGAGTAACCCTTGCTAAGACAATTTGAATTTGCATAGGAAGGATGTCTCTTATGAAATTACAGTTGGCAGCAAATGCTACACAAAAGCAAAAGAAAATCATGCCTTCTTCCACTTACGGTGCAGCTCTACTCCAAGGTCAGCTCTACTTCATCCAGCTTATGAACTCTTAAGAAAGTGTCATAGTTAGGTTCAACCCTTGTTTTATCTTTGTGTTGAATAGCATTTTCACATCAATTTGGATCTCCAAATTTACTTGTAAATTTCCTAAGGTTCTATCCAGTTTTTATCTTCTTTTCTATGATTATTTAGGACTCACAATTTAATCAGGATATTGGTTTTAATACTTCTGAAGAATTATTGACTACTTCTTTCTGAATTTCAGAGATGCTAACATCTGTTTAGTATCACTGGTTGCAACTTTCTACTCTCCAGCCAGCAAACAAGACTTGTTGCAATACATTGACTATCATGAATGTTGCAGCTGCTGGGAGTCATCTTATTCCACCTAGCAGCACTGGGTTCAATTGTCTGTATACAGCCACTTCACGTATTTATATGAAATATGTATTCCATATATACAGATAATTGAATACCATCTTTTATGTAGAGCAACCGTTATTTCTTTGTCCTGAGGCTAGGCAATATAGCAACAAAGCCACTTTGAGGAAGATGGTGGGTTTGGGTAAACCTAGGGTTTAGGTTTACCTAGCTAGGCCTTGAGGGATGCATAGCATGTGCCCTTTGACACCCCAAGGTGATGAATTCATTGAAAGCCACAGGACAAAATATTTGAGAAAGTTTTTGAGGATGTTGTCCAGCAATCAATGGCATTCTCTGTAGAGCGTAAAACCAGAAAGCATCTCTCTTCTGCTCTTTTTCTCTCACTTCTCATGCTCCTGCTTATTTTCTCAGCTACAAGCGTATTATGTTCTGCAGTTCAGTGAGCGTTAGCCAAAGTATAAACAGACAAAGGACAATAAATAAAATATATATGACTTCTGTCCCAGGAGCAGCTATCACTTTTGTGAATATAACTCAATATCCATCTATTTTCCCCCTTTGGACGATTTATAAAGACAAAAGTGTCTCAGAGCCCATTTCACATCCCGTATCAATATTATCCCTGTGGCAACTTTAGCACCTGAGAGCAAGAAATAAGGTAATGTCCACTGTGATTAGCTTCCTTTCCCTCATCTCCTTTTATAACTCTATCGCTTACTTTCGTTGCTGCATAACTTGCTGTTTGCAGATCCCTTTTGCATTTACATTTGTTTCAAGACACCCTTGTATTTAGTAAGCCACCAATTTTGATAGCTTTTTTTTTTTAATCTGCTGGTTTAGCTTAAGCTAACAAAACACCTGATAACAGACCACAGAGATTAATTATATTGTGGCATGCCCTTGCTTAGGGGAAAAGAAAGTTATGTTTACAGTGCAGTTTCCAAAACTATGATTCCTATAATGTTTTTAATCATTGTAGTAGAGCACATTGATACTGCATTTTAAGGATTTAGGACTCTATTCAGACTGCTTACTTCAGGCATCGATCTTAGACATTGCACTGCCAAAAAATCATGGCTCTTAATCAGTGCTTCAGATCAGAGAAGTCCTTTATATCTTTAATAAGAAGACATTAAGTGTCTCTGAAGAGCTTCAGAAGATGAATTGAACTGTCCCCACAGATATCTATGACTCTTACCTGACTACAGAAGCCTAATCACGTGGTTCAGATGTGAACATCTACGATCAGACCACATCCCTAGTGTTAAGTGCTTTCATGACTTAGCTGGTACTTCAAAATTATGATCTCTGAGAAGTGCATATTTAATGTCTGCTGGCATCCTAATTGAAGTGAAATTAGCATGCTAACCAGGGGTCTAAATATTTACAGAATAGGGATGCAACCACAGAAGTACATATCTCCAAGAACTGTAACATATGAAGAATGTGCTGTTATTTGCATGACACTACTCTCTTTTTATCCTTTACACTATGTGCTGAAAACGTGGGGTTTTTTTGTAGTGTACGAATTGCAAACTGCAGTTACAGAGGTCTAATTTTTTTTTAACAAAAATGTTATTTCTGTCATAGAAGCAAAAGCCTCTAAGCCTCTCCTTATGCAAGCTGCTTTTTTTTTTTTTGACCACGAGCTCATAAGCTCTTTGAAGCAGATAGTCTCTCTTCCTCTTTGTTTATAAAAAGTGGATCACATTTTTAGTTGTATCATATCCTAAACAATGGTAATACAAAATTGTCAGGCATTAATTAACTGTGAAAAAATAAAACATTCTTCTTAACTTCTAAGCTCTGTTCTCTAAGAGTCTGTGCAGAACAATGTTGTGGTCACTATAAGAAAGGTCTGTGTGGACTAAGACACTAATTCAGGTTTTCTAGTGCAATCAATCTGTCCTTTTCCAGATTTAAACATTAAAGTCACTAACTTTATGGCACTGTTTATACAGAGCACTCTTGACACACAAATGGAAGACTTTAGTCTGAGAAATGGAACTTAGATTTTGTCGTCCTTCAGGCCACGCTTCAATATTTTAAGAAAAGGCAGTCATAGAAAAGCTTTGTGATTTTGATATTTGTAGTGTTTGAGGAGGCTATGTACTTGTCTTGTTTCTCATACAGCATTTTTTCTTTTTATTTAAACCAACAAGATTAGAAATATTTTGAAGGGTCTATCAAAAATTTTTACTGCTTAAAAGTATACAGTTGAATGTTTGAATGGTCAAACAAATGCTCAGGAACTACTTAAAAAATTAAATGCAAATCTACAGCATTACAATGAGAGTTCTCAGTACAATAATATTACTATTCCTGTTGACATTTTATACAGGAATTGTGCTGCGAAGCAAGACAGCTGAGAAGTTGTGTTAAGTGCAGCTTTTACTCATCCACAGTTTTTGAACAGAGCAAGGAAATAGATACAAAAATAATTTGAGCTCTCCAATACTGTATTTGCAAGTTCCGGTTGAATTTTAAAAAATGCAATAGGGTCGATCAAACCCTCCAATGTTTTACTCTTTGGGTCAAAATAGGTCTATTCTGAAGTACAAATCTACTCATAGTTTGCTTTGTGAAATTTTTATATTCAGTAAAAGCTTACTGAATATAAAAAAAAAGTCATTTTTAGATCTGAATTGAAAATGTCAGTTTGAATTTTAATGGCTTATAAATGAAAATTAGCTGGGGAAATACCATAAAAAAACCTGTTTTTCTGTAATGGTGATTGCCACAACAACAAAATGAATTACAACAAAATGAATAAATCAAAATGAGTAAATGACAACACCACTAGAATGTCAATAAGTTTGATAGGGCATACTTTGAAATGTTCTTATTGAAAAACTTGTGATACCACAGCAATATCAGGGAAAACATCAAAATGATGTGAGAAAATCTGACAGCAAAAGGAAACTAATGAATCACAGACTCATAGAATGGTTTGGGTTGGAAGGGACCTTTAAAAATCATCTAGTCCAACCCTCCTGCCATAGGCACGGACATCTTTCACTAGATCAGGTCGCTCAAAGCCCCATCCAACCCGTCCTTGAACACTTCCAGGGATGGGGCATGAAGGTTATGGACAGAATAAAATGAAGAGAATAGCAAAAGTTTCCAGTGAAAGTTCACAGAAATCATGTGAAGCCAGTGTAAATCAAAATCCAGTAAATGTCCTAAAGGTAAAGAACCAAAATATTTTCCTTAAACAATGACAATTCAGCATAATCACCGTTACCAATAAAGAACTGAGTATATCTGGCAGGTCATAAAAATGAAATTAGGAAGGACAACAGAAAACCCAGACAATATTTAACTGCTAACATTTAGACAAATAATGCAAGTAGTAAACATTTATATTTCTGGTGAATTTACAGGTATTTACAGTCACATGGCCTTGTTAGTGTAGAATTTTAGCAGACAAGTCATTACCAGCAGCGAGTTGGTCTTGTAGAAACTATTCGGTGCTGCTTTCCTTTCAGGACCCCCCCTATTCCTGCCATCTGTGGCTCTTTACCTCTCCTAGTCCTGAAGCAGTAGTAAGGAGGCAAGTCACTGCAAGGAAGCAAGTCTTTGGAGCACGTTTCTGTAAAGATGCAGGCCATGAATGCTGCGTGCATTTGGGGAAGTGGAAATGAGAAAGCAAGACAGTGGCAATAAACAGACATGGCAACTAGCTGACTAAGCATGAAAATATCCGGGGAAAACCAAAATGAGCATGGAGGTGAACAGTGCTGGAGATGAACTTCTGTCTCTTCTGAGAAAAGGAAGGCTTGGGAGAAGGGAGAATATTGTAGCATGAAAACCAGAAACTCCGTAACCAGAGAAGCACTTCAAATTATTTGTTTTAATGTCATGTCATAACAGACATGGATAACTCCTTTTGAGAGCATTCCTTTAACATCAGTTCCACTGATAGGTCTTACGAAGACATCTTCAATTCTTGCTACTTGCTGGTCAAACAGTTCTTTCCCCTGCAATATCAACAGTGTGAGACACTGCTGTTCAAGAAATACACGTAACAAGTATACTTTGATGTGTATCATTCTGTTGAACCTCCTGAATGTATGCCTCCAGGACATCTAAGTTTTAAAATGTTAGCTGTAATCACAATGCCGTAATTCTTTTAAAAAATGAAAAAATAAATATTTTCTCCTACATCTTAAAGGAATAAAAGGCACTCCCAAAGCAGTCTATCAGCCAGTAGTATTTTGCCAAGAATAACATAGAAAGTACACACCACATTGAATAAGGTTTATGTGAAGCCACTGCTTCTATAAAATTGCCCTGTATGATTTCTGATGTTAGCTTTCAGAACACTGAAATAATTTCAAAAAGTTATGCTTCTCTCCCCAAGAAGCTGTTCTTTTCAGTCTGAAAATATTTTGAAAGTAAAATAACAAAATAAACTATTTCATGGTGATCAGTTTTTGAAAAAAGATGTCTTTTCTGAAAAGCATGTTATACTTACAGAGCATAAACAAGCATGTAACTGCGCATTTCTCTATGAATCAAAAATACACTGATTCTACTCAGTCACGAGGACTACTCCTACGCTAATTTATTCTTTGTACCTTTCAACGCAGGTTTCTTTTCCGAGACTGCTATATATAATGCAAATTATACTAAGGGTTGGGTTTTTTTTTTCAATTAGCAATTGTCTTACTGAGCTGAATGGGTTCTGCCACAAAACCAGCATTTTACACAAAAAGCCAGGCAGCAATTAGGTGCTGACAGTTTCCTGGTCAGAACTAACTTGGGCTGGATTGTAACTTGCTATATGCAGGTTGGCCAGCCAGCCCCTGTAACCCAGGTCCATTTTAAATGTCCTCTCATTCACCCTGACAAAGTAACTAAAGGAAAATATTACAGGTAAAGAATGCCCCATTTTCCAAACATTTTCTAGCAAAAACAGGGTGTTTTCTCTAGCGTAGAGGATACTTTGAGGTCCCTGAATGTAATGTAAAGTGCTTTACAATGCCTTGGTTTCTTTGCTACTGGAAAATGGATGTTGTATCAGGATAGAAATTGGGCCAGAGCTTAATCCTGAAAATTGCAATGAATGTCTGAAGGGGAGATTGATGAAAAACAGCAAAAGGAAGACTATACTGTAGTCACTGAAGGTAAGTGAAGCTTGTCTTGTTCTCTGCTCTCCAAAACAGCGACCTACCCAACCTGCTTGTAGCCTGTGCCCAGAGTTGCGCTTCTTGGGACGGTGAAAGCGTGAGGACGGTGCACCTGCACAAGAGATGGGGGGAAAGGCATGAGAAGGCAGGAAGAAAGCCAGGCGGCGCGGAGATGCCAGATAGCGCAGGCCTGAGACGCGGGGAGACGGACGCGATGGGAGAGGGATGCGGGCACGGCGAGCGATGGGAGGGACGGGCCGGGACAGGCGGAGCGGAG
>NW_008824231.1:5792518-5808412 GCF_000699105.1 Pygoscelis adeliae | reverse complement strand
TCAACGGGCACCAGCCCCTGGGCTTCCCGGCGGCGGTGCTGAAGGAGGGCTTGCCCCAGCTGTGCCCGCCCTACCTCGGCTACGTTCGGTAAGGGGGGGCGGCGGGAGGCGGCGGGCCCTTTCGGGCGGGTGCCCTCGCTGGGGGGACGGGCCGAGGGGTCGCGGTGCTCCGCGGGGGAGCTTCGCGCTTTCTCCTCAGGAAAGGGGGCTCTGCCGCGGGGCGAGGGGTTTGCGCTCCGAGGGGCTCTTGGAAGGTGCCGAGACAAAGACGGGCGGTTTTCCTCGTCGAAGACCCGTTTGAGTTTTTAGGCAGTAACTGCAGCCGCCTTTCCGTTTTCTGTATTGCTTGTGGGCGCCTGGGCGTCCCTGGTCTGTGTGAGACTAGCAGGATGTTAACTTCGCAGCTGGCACCTCTCAGGTCTTTTCAGCACGGTAACGCTCAGGGAGAAGTTACATTTTGATCGCTGTGGTGGTTCAGTGCCATCTGATGTCTGAGCAAGTGACCGGCTCCAGAGAGGGGGAGCAGAGTGTTCTCCAGGCTGTCCTCAATGAGAGTGAGACAATATTCATAAATACCTAAATATTCTCCAAAATATTTTCCCTGACTTGGAAAAAAACCCAGTTAATTTCACACAAAAAAAGAAAACTGAAACACTTGCATATTGTTTATTTGTTAGAATGAAATGGCTTACTACGATGCCAAAATGTTGTGCATTACTAGAAATGTATGCAAAAATAGGTATATACAATGCTACAGTTTCAACAGAAATCCTTGATTTTCGAAAACATAATGATTAAGGAGGTTAGCCTGTTTTCTTGGAGAGAAGTTCAGAAGTACTTTCCTCAATGTGCTCATCATAGTTAGTTATTGATGAGAATGCTGCAGCTGAACAGGAGGCGACAAATATTAGAAATTTTTGTAGCTGAGATGAAACTTAGTTATTTCCCATGTGAAAGGGGCTTTTGAAATTCAATTGACCTCTATTTGATTCTGTTTCTGTACCATTCTATGTACAGGAAAAAAGAGTATCAGTCTGTATGACTTTACTCACAAGAGTTGTTGATCTGAGGAAGATGAACATTTTAACAAAGAGTTCCTAGATTGTACTTCTTTTAGCTAAAACGGATTAAAGTACTACTATGCTTTTTGCCCACTACTTTTCTGTTTAATGGCTAGGTAGATGTTACAAATGTGCCTTTTACCCTAGTAGAGACAAACTCTTAAGCAGAAAGGCAGTCATACTTTATTTTTTTCTTACCTTTCTGTAGCTTGATTACAGATTTTAAAAGAAAGTTTTTAGCATAAACCTGATTAATACAGGTAAGTAGTTAATTGTTGCAGAACTGGATATTTCGTTTCTCTTAATTCTTTTTTCTTTTGAAGGCCAGATACAGAAACCAGCCAAAGTTCTCAATACGGTTTTGAATCGCTACCCCAGAAGATTTGTCTCATCTGCGGTGATGAGGCTTCTGGTTGCCACTATGGAGTACTTACCTGTGGAAGTTGTAAAGTCTTCTTTAAAAGGGCAATGGAAGGTACTATATGATGCCATTGTTCCTAATTATCTGAAATATATCTTTTTAGGCACTGCTAAGGACATACCTTTTATTTATTGCTGATGTTTAAAACTGTTATCACTGTAGTAATGTGTTTTTGTTTTGGCAACTCTGTTTAAATATTATAGTGAATTCTAACTAAATTCTTTCTTAATTGATTTTGCTAGTATTATTTGTTTTACTTTCATTATTTGCTATTTATTATTTACTGTTTATCAGTCTTTTCGAGTAGGTAGAGTTTCATAAAAATCTTGTGTAATACACAATTTGTTTTAAGAAGTGTAAATGCTATTCAAAGGAAGATTTTGTGGGTATGAACTAATGATAGGCAGATAAGAATTTATTTTGGCTTCATTTTGTTTTCGAAGTCGTGGAATTTTTCTTGCTTGCAAGATGCAGAATTTGGCTTCCTGAGGTTTATGGAAGTATTTCAAGTTTCACTGAACTATTTCAAGTCATAATAATAATAAATGGATTTGACTTTGTTTTATCTGATCCTGTCAGAACTAGGATATTCAAATTTCTGCTCCATATACTTAAAAAAATGATTGTTACAATGTATAGGGTTCCTTAAAATAAAAAATTGCATCATGTATTTTCTTGTAATACATAGTTTATTCAACTTTATAGAGTTTATTTCTCTTCAGATGAAAAGGGAAATAGTGGAAAATTACAAGCTTAGCAAAATAATGTAGTTAGATTTTTTTGTTTCAGTGTGCTGTTGCTTTCTACTTTAAGCGTATGCTCTTGTTCTTCCTTTAAACATACTAGGTACTTGCAAAATGATAACACTAGACTAGGTGGGCTAGATGAACTTTTGAGCTAGTGCCTCATTTTCTCTAATACATTTAATGGAATTCATGAGAAAGCCATTAGGAACATACATGTTAGGTTGCAAGGAAAACCCTTGTCTCTCAAGTTACTTAGAGGAATACATTTAAGTTTCACTGACAGTGTTAACTGGTCTCTTGGTTTGGCTTCACATTTTTTGCTTTGGTTATTTTGGTAAATCAGCCATATACTTTTAAAAAAGACAGGGAACTGAAGTTTTAAGAGTGAGTGTAGTGTAATTCACAAGTGCCATATTTTAAAATAAGTTTTATTATTCACTTTTCACCTGTACAGTAATATTGTAATTTTTTATTTGAATTTGATTCCATCACTTTTGAATTTCATCTCTTTCCTAAACTAGCATCCAGTTGTGTTTGTGCAGTAGGTGAACCTGCTCAAAAACATACCTTATTACTGTTCAGCATGAATATTTTAATGGTAAATGTTAAGAAGGCATATATATTGGTAGTAGGAATATCTTAAGGTTGTTTTCACTGATTATTTAATCAAAGGCTGTATTTGCAGAATCTTAGCGGGTTAAGAATATAGACATACAGAGAAATAAGAGTTCAACACAATTACACAACACAATGCTTATGTTTTACATAGCAACTTCATACTTTCCATTTTGAAATTATTCCAAAGACTGAGAGTATGGTGAGGAAGTGTGTTTGGGTTTTTTAGTAAGAATATTCAAAGAATGGACAACTACCTCAGACTACCTGGCTATAATAAGAGAAAATACAGGTTATTGAGTCTTACGGGGAAGAATGAAAGGCATGGACAGTGTGGGCATGAGCAAGATGAACAAATACAGTTACCTGTTTTTGTGTAGAAAGTGCAAGTCTACAGAGAGTTCCTTAAATAGATGGACTTCCTATTTTAATGGAAGCATAGGATATAATTACTAACATTGAAATAATCCCATTTATAGATAGATACTTGATTTCATTTAGACTTAAAATACTTTTCTGTTTATTTCTTATCAGAAATAAAGGTGACAAATTACTCTTCTGTAAGACGAAAGAGGGTATTTTTATTGTAAATGCAATAGAAAATAGTGTTTAAAAATTCACAGTGGCAGTTGTATAAATTTGAGACATTTTTCATATGTAAAATGTCCCCCTGCCCATCATTTCTTTGAGTGGGAATGCATTACTTACCTTTTTAAATTTTTAAATTTTTAGTACTAGTATAGATGTGGGGATTTTTTTAACAATAATTCATGCAGATCAGATGTTAAACTTTGTGAGTGCAAATTCACGATCAAAACTCTACTTTTCATATACTTTTCATAAAGTAGTGATCACTATGAGAAATTAAAATATGATTGGAAATAGATGGCTTTTGCTACTTCTCAGATTTTCTATATTTCAAGATCTTTTTTGTATGTTATGAGGTTTTCAAGTGTGTAGGTAACAAGGTACATAACAGTGGTATTAAATTTGTTGGAAAATGTCTATTTTCTGTTTTAATTATTTCTGCAATCTCAGATATGATGGCTGTTTCAAATCTAATAGCCTATGTAATTTTTTTCACAGAAATTGTCCTATTCATACACCATTTATTATACTCTCCCCTATTGTGTGGAAAATACTGTATTAGTTAAATGCTTCCTTTGGGATAAAATGGACCATTACATTATCCAGAAAACTCAATTTTTCATCTCTAATCTTTTTGAAATAAAACCAGAGCTTATTTAAAATACTCAGACTGAACAATCATTTAAAACTGTATAGGTGAACCTAGAGATGTTTCTATACTAAGCATGATTTAATCATATATTTGAATATAACTAGCAGATACACATACATCTTAACAGGAGGTCAGAACTGTATGAGGATCACTAAGATGAAAGTGTAGATTTAGAATTAAAGTATTTTAGGATGTTTGTTGGCAATGAATTCTTAAATACATATGATTTGGTAGATATTTTCTGTCTTTTGGGTTCTTGGCTCCCCATATGTGCCTATACATGTAAAGAAAAGGATGGTGTTAATACAATAAGCATATTTTACTATAAGCAGAATCCGGAAGTACGTTAACCAAAAATGCAAGTCCTTTTTTGGGGGAAGTCTAGTATAGCAGATACAAAAAAAGTTAGTGCTGGAAGTGGGGAGAAGAAAATGTAGCTAAGGGACAAAAATACTGATTTTTTTTTTTTGTAGAAACATTTATTTGCATTTAAAGGTTGTACATTTTCTGTTCGTCCCTTACAAAGAACTGATTTACTAGTCCGTTGATTCACTTATTGTACAAACAAATTACAAGGCTTTTTAAAAATGCTTTAAAGATCTCCTTTGGGTATAATAAAAATAACAAAAGTTACTGTTATTTATATTAGGTTAAGAAATTTGAAAAGACAAAATTGTATTCAGTATGCTGATGGGGTAGTGCCGTTCCTGTCAGTGAGCTGAGAGTGATGGGCGGTTTGGAGTTACCAATCAAAAAAAATTCAGAAAAAATATTTAAAATGCTTTCAAATAAGTAAAATTACTATATTTGCAAAGTAATTTGCTGTGGATGATCAGGCATTTTTAAAGTGCTATCAATATATCTAGTTCATGACAACAAAAATTTGGTATAACATTTCTAACGGTGCTTTAGGAGAATGCAGATTAAGAAGTGAACTCTTTTTTAGCACTAAATTGTCAAACCGTCATTAATGATGTCTTATAGATACTTTCATGTAAAACCATGCAGGGCAACCACGATCCAAATGCTTGTGTAACACCATGGTAAAATTTCTGTCCAGAACAGGAGCCCAGTGTGCAGAGTTTTGGGATTCTGGAGTTACACTGTTGCTAACACATGGTTTCTTGGTGGCCCGCATTCTTGCCTTTTTGTTGAAAGCATCTCCTCTGCAGTAGTTTTACTAATTAAAAATTAAAATTACCTAAGTCCTGAAAAAAATTTCAAGTGCTGTGTTCCTATATAAAGTCCCAGTTCTAATTTTTGTTCTATATTTATATAAAGCATTTGCCTTCCTTTGCACTTTCTGTATATTATTGACATCTAATGAAAAGTAGTTGTCCAAACCTGAAGAGCTTGAGGCCGACATAAATACATGATATTACAGCAGATGGGTCAGAAACTAACCCTTGGTTTGTTTAAATACCTGGGACACTATTACAAAATCGATCTAATGATTGTGTAGCAGATTTGTCTAGTTTTAATGTGTGCTTCAAGCTCAAGAGTAGCAGCGCTGTACAGATAATAGCATCAGGGAACAAGCTCAACCGTATGTAGTAGCTAGCACTTAACTGACAAAATGTGAACTTTTCTTCTCTCTGAGACCTGAATTTGGCAAACTTGACCTGACAGAAAGTAGGGTTTCCACAAGAATTTTCACTATCTGTATATGGAGAGTCACTCGTGGAGGAAAGTGGAGGAATTAAAGATGAGCTACGTCTACACAGTAAGAAGGTTGACCATGACTTCAACCAAACTTTCTGATAAAGTTTATCTGACTCATGTTATGTATAGGCAGTTTTGTGATGACAGTGTGATTCGCTGTGTAAGCAGTGAAATACTATGTATAAGGAAAATGGCTGGACTAAACAGTTGTGCTTTTCCATAGCTTAGGAGTGTAAAATGGCATAGCATGCCAAATATTTTAAAAAATGCCAACCACTAATAGAAAATCCTCTTTGAAAACAGAGTGAAATGCAATACTATAGAGACCCTTTTGGCTGTGAAATTGATGAAGCAGATGTAAAAAGTTCCTTGTTCTCCTAACTCTGCAGGGATTTCCAATTTTTAATCCAACTTTCGAGGCTGGATCATGGGATCAGAATTTGGTACAGTGTGTACTGTAAACCCGATAGTGATGAAAGTTTCATGAAGTAGGAAACATACAAAGCATACATATGGCAAGTTCAGAGATGAAAATGCTTTTCACTTAATGTAACATTTAGTATTATTAAAGCTCTTTTATTTTGCACATGATCAAAATGTGTTAATGTACAGTAAGCTAAGTGTATTTCCAAATTCAAATGTATGAAGTTACTTCACTGAGGGTCCTAAAACTCAAGTGGGAAATGTCACTTTTGTGAGAACAAAGAATTTGCATCATGAAAAGGGAAAGAAGAAAAGCTGTACCGATACATAATTGTATATCTTCATCATACTTCTGACTTCGAAAGTATTTGTTGTTCAGCCATTTGACAAACATTAACTTGATGAATTGATTCGTATGAGGCACAACAACTGAGTGAGCTAAGATTGCATTCGTTCTGGTACTTTGGCTATTGTGCTAATGCTGAGCTTCCTACTGCTCTCATTGTGACTTACTACTGCTTTCCTGGTAGACGTGGCTTAGAACATAGTCAGCTGCAGAAATGTGAATTGCTAAAATTTTTGGCTTAGCTTTATGTGGTATTTTAGAAATAGTATCGAATATTACGTTAAACATCTTTTCAGGTGGAATAGAAACTCTTTCAGGTAGTGTAAAACTGCATGCTTTAAAGAGCACCAGCAACTGACTGCTCAGTGTTGCTGGATACTCCTCTGTTCTAACTTTAGATGTGTACAGCATGAGTAACCTGAGCTGCTCATCTTAAGTTCGCTTTACAGTGAATGGAGAGAAACAGGAACTTCTAGGAAGCGATTCACTGGCTTATTTTAGATATCTACTTGGGATTAAAATAACAGTAACTACTTTTCAGCACTGATTATAAAGGAGTGTCAGGTGAGGATGTACACTGTCTATATTTGGTGATATGAATCCCACCCGTGTCACCAATGTAGCTAATACATTTCTGTAGTATAGAAAAGAAATATAATAAATATATAAAATACTTATTTCATATTATTTAAGTATTATATACAAAAATAATATATAAAATAATATTAGATATAAGTAATACTTATTTTAAGTATTAAAATACTTATAAATTATGTAACATAGGTATATAAAGTGTAAGTATTTATAACCAAACTGTTATCTGCTAAAAATAGATTTAGGTTTGATGGTGTTAATCTCCTTAAGCTGCGTATCTGTTCCACAGAACTGATAGTGTACTAGTAAGAGGTGGTTCTTCACAAAAATACTGATGGAGGGACTTAACAAACAGTCATTTGTATGTTACAATCTGTCATTATGTGTAGTGATATATGGCTGCACTTCAGAGGTTTCCTAGTTATACCTAGTCGCAACTCCTGCATTTTCACAAGTGGCTGTTGCTTAATATCAGTTAACATCTGGGCACATTTCAACAACCTGGAATCTTTTGTAGTTAAAACGTAGAAAAAGCTACATGTAGGCATTGAGATCCAGGAGAATATTATGCTATTCTTCTCCAGTTGTTATGATACCATCTTCCCTTATCCTCAAAGACAATATTTTATGTGGGACTTGTTGCACCAAACTATAGGCATTTACAATGTGGACATCCATATTTTGGCCAATTGCTTTAAACGTGCAGTAGGCTATTAAAGAACCAAAATTCAGACATCTACTCAAGATAAATTTCTCAAGATAAATTGCATCCTAAGGTGCCTGTTTTTCTCTCATGCCCAAGAAGGGAGTGTATGCTACTTGTTTTGCTGCATGTCCACACTTTATAATGTAGTTAGTGAAATTAATCCCCTCTTTATGGTTTTTTAGCAGTTTGTTGTCCATTGGGTGTTTCCATCAACAGGCAGGAATATCTGTTTTTTTTGCACATTGCCTTTTTCTGCTACTAATGTTTCTGGTTTTTCTGCCTTTATTACTCTTAGAGTGAGTGAGTGGCCCTGTCCCACCGGTTCAGTTGTAGGACAAGTCAAAGAATAAGAGGAAAATACATATGAAAAAACTTATCATGACAATGTGCTGTAATACTTTTGCTAAAATCAGAATGATGGGATGACTGAAATACAAATATAATCCTGCTTATGTTGGTAGAAGAATACAACACTCAGGGATAAGAAGAACAACAAATGGTACTTTAATGATGTATACCTCTGAAAGAGTTGGAGTGCTTTTAAAGTAGGTTTTGTGTTCAAATCCCGTGTTCTATATTTATAAGAAATAGACCCCTTACTGACGAAAAAGCTGACAGTTCCATCATTTTGCATATTTATACCACTGATGTAGTTAATTTCTTAAAAATGGTGACCAAGGAGCAATGGTGACACAGTGCCATAAAAAGAACTGGAAATACTGACTTGTAGAAGCCAGCATCTCCTTCTGAAACATATTAGCTGTGGAAAATTTTTACTGTTGTCAGTTCCCATATTTAGACTCAAAGACTTTATGCCTTTCAAGATGTTGCAGTGATAAACAATCTAAGCAAACCAACTGAAAATTAATATGAAATAGTAATCCTGATTTTGCAGTTCATGATGGTTTCTGTGAAATATGACTTAATTTTGCTTCATTCTGTTTTTCTGTTTGTTTGGTTTTTTTTCTTGTTGGAAATGATGGAACAGACAGGGAAATTAAAAATATTAAAAAACAGGATTGTAACTTTTAGCTCTGTCCAGAAATGAATGAAAACAGGATAGCTACATTTAATTGTTCTCGTTTGTAGATACAAAACCAGTGTGCTCAGGTTGCTGTCTGGAGAAGTGATTTTGGAAGGAAAAAGACAACGGTGTTGCAGGATTCACAGCAAAAGGCAGGAAGATTTTGAGATTAGGGTATAAGAGAAGGAAAGAGTCAGTCAAGGATGTTGCAAACATTGGAATTGGTTTGTTGAAGAAGGAAAGCAGTGCAAGATACATGGTGGTTTTAAAATGCTGCTTCCCTTCTAGAGAAACCAATTTTGTTTGGTCCACTTAACAAAAAAACCTGACAGAGGATTGTAAGATTACATGTTTAAAACCAGCAGACAATGGAGTAGAAGAATACCAAAAGTTTGTTGTAAGTAGAATTATGCCAAAAATTGCTAGTAAATCTGTTCACCAAAGCAAAATACACTATAAAAAATACCAGGTTTGTCTTAGGAATGAACAGTTTATGGTTTTACATTCTTTTTGAACAAAATGTTTTTACTCAACCCTTTTTTTTTCATCATGTGTAATTAAGACAAAGGAATGAAAGACTTGTTTCACAAAGATGAAGGAGTTACTAGTACCTGTTATAATCACAGACCCCATCACTGAGTACGTAGACAAGGTAAGACAGTCACCCAGGACATGAGAGCTATGTTCATCATCTTCAGTGCCTGAAGGGAGTCAAACACACCTTTTCCTCCTTGCAGCCCCAGTCACCAGGGTGTTGGATGACTTGGGATACAATCATTCTTTATTGTTTTCACTTTGAACTATATTATTATGAAGAAAGGAATTCCACATTATTTCAGCTAGAAGAAGATTCCAGGATGGAACATGTTCACAAGTTACTCTGCTATCCACTCTTTGCCCTCTTTGGTCCATTGAATCCTAAATTCTTTGCTGTGAAGCAGATTTGCATCAGTAGCAGGTCTTTATACCAGTATAGACTACAGAGTAGTAGTCAGGACATCTGCTTAAGAGTTGGGAAATGAGAATTTTATTTCAATGGGCAAAGAGGGAATTTGAAAGCGAGTCCCCCACTAACTACTGGGCTTTTAATAAAAAGATTATGCATGGTAAGGTCAGTGGGGGATGTGTTTTTTTGTTAAGTGGTTAGTCTCTTAAGTGTCACTTCAAGGACTTCTTTATTTTTAGAGAAAATGTTAGCACAGAAATGAAATTGGTATTAAATAATTAAAAAACATTATTTGAGGTGTGTGGAATCTTGGAGATTGTTATGGCCTGTAATGGCATACAGGGACACGAAGGGTGTGTTTTCAGTATTACAAACTGTGTAGTATAGATTCCTAGTTCTCCAAGACCAAAGTTCATAAACCCACATAGCGAGAGGCAAGTTCAACACACATTTGCTGTTTTTAACATTGAAACAGTGTAAATAGAAGCGTGGTTGATTTAGATGAGAGCAAAAGTCAAGTTAGGTGTGTTTCCTTTTTCTGATAATGAACTAGGCTAGACTGTTTGCCTAGTTACAGAAAACCTGTCAGAGCAAGTACAGATGAATCCTTACCCTAGTATATTGTCTTAGCTTCCAGAAGGCAAAGTTTTACTCAAAAGCTACATCTGCACCATTATGTTTAGTACACATATACAGGTGAACCTATTTTCCATTTTCTTTATTTTGAAACCATGTTTATTACCAGCTTCCACAAGAATCCCTAACAAGGAGTGCCAAATTTAGTTACATTAAAAGAGTAATTCCTTTGTTTTTTTAAACCTATTGATTTAATTGGTACTTTCGAAAAATATTGTAAGAGGTAAAGCATATTGGTAGTAAATTATTGAGCAAAACTTGGAGGCTAGCTCTCAGGAAGCAAAAAGTCGACATTGGGAGACATTTGGCAATAAAATAATTTATGAAGAGATGCAATAGATATCTGCAGTTTTTAGACAGAAATCTAAAACTAGACTAAATAAAACACTGTGATATGTTTTGCAAAGAACAGTCCTCCAGTGGTGGGGATAGGATGATTTTATAAGAAAACATTGCCAATTAAGAGTGATACAGGGAGGCAGAATCACATAAGGGAGAGAGAAAAAAGATTTGAAAAAGTACTTTTACTTGCAGACAGGAGGAACTGAGAGTCTGCAAACAAGTGCTTTGCGTTTGTGCATGGTGGCAGCAGTTCAGCACAGATGCACTTACACAAATAACTGATTGCTTGCATCTGATACCCCTGGTGCAGGTAAAGCCTTATGTTTTCCATATTTTGCACATCTGCAAAATCTCTGCAACTCATTAGTTTACTCGAGTGATTTTAAGTGACTTACAGCATGTCAGTGAGCTAAGTTAATAGTGCAGTTTTTAAAGACACTGCATGCTACTTCCAGCAGTATTTGGATTAAAATTTCTCAGTGCTGGAGTACGATCTGTGCAGCTTTACTGATAGCAAAACCTGTGATCGTATTTGGGTGTGTGGACCATTGGCATTTTGACCACTTTCTGATACAAACCTGCCAGTGTAGCAATGGTCATTACAGTACTTAAAAATGTATTTGCCTGTTTGCATTAGGACTTCTACCTTTGCTAACACAAATGGACTTTGATGGAGGTTAAGAAAAATGCTGTCCTACAAGAATCTAGAACATATGAGTAACAGATGAAATGGTGTCTGTATTTTCTCCATATTCTCAATCAAATCTAGGTCACAAGCTGATACCTTGGTATGTTGAGAGAGAGCTACAATGTGCACTTTCGAAAGGAGGTGAAAAGTAAACATGTATAGGAAGCTTAACATTGGGTGAAGACTTCCAAGAAAGCGGCAGTTGCCAGATTCATATTTTTGTAAGAAACACAAATACCAATCTTTACTTTCTGACTGTGCTCTAGTGATTAGACTACTATCCTCTTTTTTCTGGGTTTTTTTCTGGTTACAATGACAGTAGTCATATAAAGGATACTGAATGGCAAGCTACCAATTGAACAGGAGTTTTATCTTGACAGGGGTCTTTGGATAATTCATTAGTACATGCATTTAATATAACTGCAATGCTCACATATTGAAAAAATATAGATGATCCTAAAGACTGAGATACAGCAAATGTATTTTCAAATAAATGTTTTAGCATCCCATGAAAACATTCCAAACAGCTTCATCTAGCAAAATATTATATAATAATAATTTTGAAATTCACCAAATATCTGGTATGTTTTCCATTTCTTACACAATCTGTCCTTCAGGTGGTTGCTGCCACTTAAATATTAATGTCAAGCAAGTAGCAGTTTCTGAGAACCCAGCTCTGCACAATGGTAGAAACCGTTTCAGATGAGAACATTGACTCAGATTTATCTATAGATATGAGATGAAATCAAATGACTGAGGTAATAAAAAAATCCCTGACAGATGAGACTATGAAAAATACTATGTAATTGAACCTTATGTGTTTTCCAAATAAGTTGCAGCTGAATCAGGATGAATGGAATGCACTTTGGGATGTGAGGTGCTGCGGAGAGATTGGATAGAGGTGAGCGGAGTGGAAAACTCACATGAAGGTGTGATTCAGGCTCAGGATATGACTGTGGCTTTTTTATAGTCTTAAGGAGGTGGTTGACAGTAAGAATCAAGAAGTGCCTGAGATTTTATCACCGTAATCTCATGGAAGGGTTGGGTTGGCAGGGTGAAGACATAATAAAAATTAGGTCATTGGTCATCATTAGCTTTTTAAATACAATTTATGAAATAAATAGGAATGAAATAATATTCACTTTTTGAAGATCAAAGCAAATTCTTACTGTGCCTAAATTCCAATAACAGACTTCATTTCTTCCATGGTATGCACTTGACAGAGAGATTGTTTAATCCTGTCTAATCTTAAACTCTAGAACATATGAACATTGAAGAGTAGTTTTCATAATTTTGATTAATTTACAATTTGTTTTGCAAATGTGAAAAATTTTGTTCAATCTTGGATTTATAATAAGCAGTTTGTGAGTTGTTACGTAATGATGAAGTCATTCATGCATTTTCAATTGAAGTGGAAGTTGGATCTACTGATAACCCCTAAGTTACGAAGAGGTTTTTAAGAGCTGTAGCTAAACTTAAATGTGTAACTGTAAATTTAAAATTTTACAATGTATTGCACCCTTGATTTGTAATGCTTAATCTTAGATGCATAATATTTAAACACTATTATATAAATAATACAGGCTACTTAAATGTGTATCGTTATAAATCAAGCTATTAACTTCTGTTTTTCCAGATAATTTCCTGTTCCAGCAGGAACAGTATTGCCATTACTGCTTCTACCCAAACTCCTTAGCCTCTTTTAGCAGTTAGAGCATGCAGTTGGGTGTTGAGTACGCAAATCACATACTGATATCAAGAGTGAATTCTAAATACTGACGTCATTCTAGAACATATAAACAGTGTTCTCTGAGTGCTTGAAGAGTAATGTTTCACGATATGGCATTGGCTTTGGTAGATCAGCATTTTTCTGTGTCATAGGGAGAAAAGTACAGGCTGAATGCCTATAGCATTGTAAGCTGCTTGTGAGCATTTACTGCCATACTGGTAATACATAGTCCATTTTTTGGTCTTGCAATGGACGTGGGTTGTATGGACTCAGACCATGTTGTGTAGACTCAAAGGATTCCCTAGAAAAGAGGTCCAGAGAGATACCTTTCAGGGGACCAAAGAAACCCCCAAAATGAAGACACCCACAAACAAAACTCAATCTACGCTTAAGCATTCCTTTGTAAATTAACTGTACATTAAAGCCACAGAATGCCACAGTGCAGAGATAATCTGATGCTTCATAGATTTTAGTTAAACTAAGAGAGTTTTAAAACTGTTGTTGTTTATCAAAAGACTAAATGCTTTTGTAGCTAATAAAGGCAAAGCAAGATGAGGAAAAACTGCAAATAATCCCAAGGAAGACATGTTCAAAATAAGTGTTTTGCTTCCTAGTCTGCTGCCAAAAGCAAGACAGATTTTTATTCATTCGGTTACTTTTGGTAATGTTTCTTGTGAGAAGGAATCCAGGATTAGAATTAATGGGAGAAAGTAAATGAGAATTTCTTCTGATTTACTGCATTACTAAATACTTTTTAAATGCCAGGCAATGCGTGAGGCAACTGTTTTTACTTACCCATTGTTTCCTAAAAAAAAAAAGAAACTGTTACAAAAATGAATTTCAGGCAATCAGGTTTCTTTCACTAAAACCAAACAAGTTGTTCTTAAAAGTACGGGTAAGAAGTAAATTAATTATCTAAAAAAATGTTAACACAGAAACAAATACATTGTTTCACATGGTTTAGCACTAGCTCTTTTGTTAGAAGAGAATGTTCTTCTTTCTCCTGCATTTTCACCTGAGGATTTGTTTTCAGTTTGTCTTTCGTCTGTGGAGAAATGTTACTGGTGAACAGTTGCTCATTTTACCATGTGCAGAGGAAGGACGGAATAGGGTTAAATAAATAAAGAAAGCTGAATAACAGCATCTGAGTGGAATAATCGTCTCAGATTTGTTTGCTACTGGTGATATCAGATGGCTAACTCAGAGTAATACTGATCTAGAAATTGGTGAAAATTTAAAAGGTTTGGTATTGATGTCTGTTACATTTGGAGGTCCACATCCACAATATTCCATGAAGGAAGTATCCATGACATTGGTACTTCTGTAGTTTGTCCATACTTTTTTGATCCATTTTGTTGCTCTCAAAAGAAACACTATTTGCTTCATTTTGAAGCATTTATGCTTCATTTACTTAAAAAATATTGATAGTACAATAATTAAGCAGCTCGTACTGTCTGCTCATTATTTTGGAATTTCGTAGATGGGGAGTTTCACTCTTAAACAGGCCAAATAAATTATTATGTTTAAATGATAACACATGATTATTTGAAAATTAGCATAAAATTAAGGAGTCCTTTAATGGTTCAAGTATACTTTTTTTGAATCCTCTGTTATTTTTGGAACATTTATACACAGAAATAATTTTGTCATGTTAGAAAACAGCATTAATCCTGTTTTTCTTTTGCCTACAGGGCAGCACAACTATTTATGTGCTGGAAGAAATGACTGCATAGTCGATAAAATTCGTAGGAAGAACTGTCCAGCATGTCGCTTGAGGAAGTGCTGTCAAGCCGGTATGGTCCTGGGAGGTGAGCTGCTTTTCAAATCTGATTCAGAAAAATAGGCAGTCAGGAACACTACCTTCAATCTGTCGAGTTTAAACAACATTACTTTGATACTGTAAAGGAAGGAACCACATTAAAAAGTTTCTTTTTTGAAGAATTACATGATGTTTTAAAATTCCTTATAAATTTTCTTTAATGAGTCTGGAAATCCTGAAACAAAAATACCTTTCTGTAGGAATCTCTCTCTCCTACTGTGTAGCCTTATGCTCTTTTTCTTGCAAGGACAGGAATTGTGTCTTTGGTGTGTATTTATTTATAATTTTGGATCAGAAAATTTGATTTAGGTAAAAAAGAAGCAAATTGAGATTGACACTAAAATCAGAAATCAGTACTATCCCCTTCTGTTTTCTGTTGTGCTCTCCATCGTTGCTTTGAGTACATGTGTTGTGGTTTAACCTCAGTTGGCAGCTAAGCACCACGCAGACGCTTGCTCATTCCCCCAGTTTATGTACTGAGCATGACGTCACATGGTATGGAATGTTTCTTTGGCCAGTTTGGCTGTGCCCCCTCCCAGCTTCTTGTGCACCTCCAGCCTTCTCAGTCGGTAGAGCATGGAAAACCAAAAAGTCCTTGGCCAGTGTAAGCATTACCTAGCAACAACTAAAACATCGGTGTGTTATCAACTTTGTTCTCATCCTAAATCCAAAACACAGCACTGTACCAGCTACTAGGAAGGAGATTAACTCTATCCCTGCCGAAACCAGGACAATATCCACCCCTTATTCTATACCATCTGCATCATGCTCAAGTCTCATATTTTCCAGTACATTTTCATTAATTACCACCCCCTTTTTTCCTATATATATATATTTACACACACACACACAGACAGAGATATCATTCCCTTAGTCTGTGGGCCATCCCTCTAAAA
>NW_008824231.1:5789436-5789749 GCF_000699105.1 Pygoscelis adeliae | reverse complement strand
AATGTCAAGGTCAATGTTCTAAAAACAAACCTCACAAGCGAGACATCACCAATCACTGCAGACCACAGCAAACTGCAAAAACCAACACCAATCTTTAACATGTACAGCAAAAGAAAGAGCACGATGCAGATTATACAAATCAATATCGAGAACAGAGGAACCAACATTGTGACCCACCACTATTAACAGATATAAGTCCTTTAATACGTTCTGGTTAAACTGTTATTATCTCAAACCCTTCGTGCCCCACGTTGGGCGCCAAAAAGGACTGTCGTGGTTTAACCTCAGTCGGCAACTAAGCACCACGCAGCCG
>NW_008824231.1:5755121-5789410 GCF_000699105.1 Pygoscelis adeliae | reverse complement strand
CCCCCCCGGCCAGCTTTCCCCAGTTTATGTACTGAGCATGACGTCACATGATATGGAATGTTTCTTTGGCCAGTTTGGCTGTGCCCCCTCCCAGCTTCTTGTGCACCTCCAGCCTTCTCGGTCGGTAGAGCATGGAAAACTAAAAAGTCCTTGGCTAGTGTAAGCACTACCTAGCAACAACTAAAACATCGGTGCGTTATCAACTTTGTTCTCATCCTAAATCCAAAACACAGCACTGTACCAGCTACTAGGAAGGAGATTAACTCTATCCCTGCCGAAACCAGGACAACATGTCAACAAAATTACACCCTTCTGTTCCACCAAAGAGGGCCAGGTAGTGGTTGCACCAACACTACAGACTTTGCATACTAGATGCTGGGAATTCCCATCTTTGTATTAGTTCTTGCTGTAACAGATTTGCTTTTTTTACATAGCATTAATCAAAATTGAGCACTATGCCTTTGAAAACCTACAGGGAGAAAGCAGTGTAGGATCAGGTAGTCACATGGCAAGTTTTACTGTGCTAACATGCAGGAATGATGCATACTTTTCCTGTTTTTTTTCATATTTTTCATGAGAACTTTAGCTATATAAACTTTTGGATCAGCACAAAGCTTGAAAATACATGGCTAAGACTATAAGAAAATGGCTATATAAAGATAATAGAAAGAATATGTTCTCAAAGGGAATTAAAAAAAAAGGAAGGACAAAAGCCTGATTTCTTTCTGATATAATTTATTTTAGTGCATCAAACATCTCTCTCTCTCCCTGCATTTTATGTATTGTTTTGTATCCCCGAAGGAAGAACTGGCATTATATACTGTGCATAATTTCATTATCTTGCTAATCTGTGTTCATTCGTAAGTCAAAACATGTATGTAGATTTCAGACTGACATTTTGATTGCACAGCTGTATGCTTTCAGCTCCTGTAATATTGTATGGAGTTGGAGTATTCTGCACATGTGACCATTGTGTCATTCTTACATTTTATACTTTTATCAGTGATATAAATCACTAGTTCCCAACCAGTGAGAGACTGTTGCTGGCTATCGGTACTTCATCTTCCATAAGCAACAGTGCTGCAGCTCCAGGGAACAGCCAGTGGCATGAGAGGAGGGAGAAATGATGCTGCGGTATGGAGTGTGCTCTGTGTTGTACCCCTGAACCTCCCTAGACCTTCAGCAGTGCCTCTTCTTTGAGTCGTCTTCTCCAAACTGCATCCCTCTCACCCCACAGCACTGGAGATAGAGTAATGAGAGCCGTCAATCTAATTGGTGTTACTGTCTCTCCCTCCTTTCTGCACCTTGGTCTGTCAGTTATGCCTCTCAATAAAAAAAATGGACCTGACAAGCATGTTGGTGGCATTGGGCTGGGGGAGGAGGGATAAAAGGAAGAGAACATGCCCTTTGGATCCTTCTCAGAGAGAAGCGGTGTTTTAGAGCTGGGGTAGGACTGCGTTAGAGAAACAGTATTACTACAAAGACAGACTTTTCACCCTGAACCTGAAGAATTGTTTGCCCAGGTGACAGAAGAGTCCCCCATGTTTGGAAGGGGAGAAAGCCAAGGAGGCAGGGGTCCAGAGTAGGCTGTGGAAAATGTGTGTTAAGAATGGAGACTCGGGAAGGGAGGAAGAAGGTGGCAGATATAATGTCTGTCTTGTAAAGTTTGGGACAACTTGTAAGGTTGTCTTGTAAGATTTGATCTATGAAAGGTGTCCCTGCCCATGGCAGGGGGCGTGGACTAGATGACCTTTAAAGGTACCTTCCAACCCAAACCATTCTATGATTCTAACTGGTGTAAATTAATACAGGTAAAAATTAATTCCTGGCTGTGAGTTTTGTACAGCCAAGAGTTTGATGATGACCTAACCTGAATTTTCATGTATGATAGCCTGGATAACACCAATAACTAAACCCCAAGTATTTTAACATCACAAGTAGCACTGTTTCAACAAGCAGAAGAGTGTGTGATGACTCGCTAGCATCATCTAGTCCTTTTGCTTCAGCATTGTTCTGCATAGTAATTATGCATAGGAAAAGTAGCCAGAAGGCTTGAGTTTGTTCTACATTTTGCATACGTTTATGGATGCTAGTTTTCTTAGTGTTTTTTAAAATATACATTTTGCTCTGGGTGTAGGTACCTAAAATGGAAAAAGTTGGATGCTTTTGCTAGCAATATTGATAAGACGGTATGTCCTCATTAGTGTGTCCTCATAGGAGGATGTTATGTCCTCATACTTGAAACCAAAACCTGAGGATAAAGGTGCTCTGACTCTTAGTTCTTTGCCATCATGTATGAAGAGAGAAAAACTTCCCCTTTCTCTTTGGATCACCTTTTTTCTCAGCTAGTACTAAGCAAGTGTGAATAGTTTCTTTGTATTTAGAGCTAGGTTGTTCTATCTAGCCAGTTTGTTGTGTTCTTTAGCCCTTTTCTAAACATAGCTAATCAAAGCTGTCTTCCATTTTTTGAGGAGGCTGTTCCAGTCTAGTTCCTGTAGTTATCAGAGGGGCATGGGATCTCATTAGATCTCTGCCCTGATATCCCCACCTACCCCATCTTCTGGAAGGAAGTGATCTGGCAGCAAATAGGAAGAAGAAGAAAACATTGAGGCAATGGAAAAAAGGAAATATCAAATGGAGCCAGGACTGTAGCATCTCTAGTTTTTTCTTAGCTGCATCAGGTTGAGTGTAGTATTTCAGGTGCTCTTAGTGATGTCAACACTGGGGGGATTAGGAAGCTAATTATTGTATGCAGATTGAAGTCGAGCGCTTAATACTGAAAGGGGAAGAAAAGACAAATGTAGGCAGAAAAAAAGAGGAAAACTAGAGTGAGATTATATTATTTGTAAATGAGGATTTAAAATTCAAAACAACAAAAAGTCTCAAGACAGACTGTTTAACTCTAATGCTCTTTCTACTGTTACTATCATTTTTCTTACGTTTGCTCTCCTGCCATTTCTTATACTTCCTTTGTTGTGTCACATGAGCAATATTTTCTACTCGTGACTTGCCGTGCTGATTACCTGGTATGATTCATATACGGGATACTACTGAGCTGAGATAATTTTCCCCGGGACATAAGTGTCCATAAGAAAATTTCCAATTCGTGGAACAAATTACATACTTGGATACATCCTTGAATATTTTTAATGAATCAGAATTGTCAATACTTTGAATCTTTTCCTGTGTTTACAGCCTATTATATTTTAAGATTTTTTGTGCATTTTCTGGTTTCTGCCATTCAGAACTTACATAGATATACTTTTGTTCTTTTACTCCTGCTACTTAGTGTCTGAATGCTAGTCTTCAGTTACTAAACACAGACCTCCAATATTGCTTAATCAAGGTGAGAAAGACGTAAGATTTTACAGGATGTTAACGATAAGATTCTAAAGATTCTTATTACAGTAACTAAATTAAACTTACTGCTGGGAGAAATACACTTATCTTCCACTGAATGTTACGGAGTGGCAATCGTATAGATAGAGAATAATATTATATTACATTGACAACAGTTCCATTTTCCGACCCTAATTTCAAAGCAATTAAATGAACCTGAATTGTTTTAAAATAAATTGTAGTCAGTTGTAAGTAAATTATAGGATAGCAATAAATAGCTTTAGTAACTGATCTCAATATATGGACTGTTTCTTCTTTTTAATATATACAAAGAAAGTATCAATGAAAACATATATTTCATAATTCCTTAATTATCATTCTCTGTGGGAGTGTTAATTGTCTTTGAGTTTTATCATCTCATAACTGGACACGTTATTCTATCCCCTTTCTAATCTTCTGCCTAATAGGATACCAGGTAGCTGTGTCAGGTCCTGGAATAAACAAATACCCAGCTTTTTTATTTCCTGTCAGTGAATCTAATTTTCCCAGGCTATCACAGATTCTTTGTTCTGCTGTATTGCTAAATTATCGCTTTCTTCATTGTTTCAGTCAGCTTTCAGTCCACATTGCAATGATTACATGGAGACAAATTTGAATTAATTTTCCAGGTAATATTTTCTGAGGTAGCATCAAAGGGTTTATTAAAATCAAGATGTATTACTTCTGCTTTGCTGCTTTGTTCCTTCATTTTGTATACACCCTCCTAAGGTGTACACAGCTTGTTCTCCTACACAAAACATAAGAGCATAGTGACCTTAAAGTCAGAGCCATAGTGTTCTGTCCAGAATAATAAAGCATTGACATTTTTCATGCTGATTACAGGGTATGGAGAAGGATAGTGAGATGTTAGACTTTTACTAGAAATCCAGCCATTTTAATGTGAAATGTCTACTATCAGCGTTTGATTGGCAGTATGGTTCTATGTACCTAGTTAAAAGAATATGAAAATACAGAATTATGTATTAAGGAGAGAATCATAATATATTTGATGATGAGATTAAGTAGATTTTATTTTTAAATTTTTTTTATTTTTTTTAGGTACATGTAGTACACAAACACTTTACACATGCTGTTTACAGTAATCGAGGGTAAGGGAACTGTGAGTACTAAGAAACTACTTGAGTGGTTGGCTATCTTAAATTAGTGAAAATGTTACAAAGAAAAGGTGTGCTGTCTAAATACGCACAGACAGGTTTTAATATTAAGATGAATAGTTGCCAGATTGGATTAGTATTCTTTACACATTATAGGACTAAGTGGAGACATTTGTTTATCTTACAGCAGGAAATTATTTGGATGTTTTTGTAAGCAGCAAGTGAAAAACTAAGCTATTGTCACATCTGTTGTTTTCCATATGTTCTTAAGAGTTTGCATTAATTGGACATGGTCTCCTTGTGGTAGATGGGAGTTTACTGTGAGTTATTAGTAGTCACCTCTCCAGTAGATAGGTAACAAGTGGAGTTGCTTTGCTGGTGGCTGTTAAGCAACGTAATTAGAAATAAACACATAAGCAATTCTGCAAGCCAGTGTGACATTAATTCCGATACATTTAATCACTTGGAAACATGGGTACTTATTAACTATTAACATTTCCATGTGATAAGTACACTGGTTTCTTTCTTTACTTGTTCTCTGAACTGTAAAAGTATCTGAAGCTGTTATTTCAGAAAATACCTGAAATCATTATTTATGAACTATCAAATGCATTGTTCCTTCTGTTTTCCTTCTTGCCTAAACAATAGTTAGTGGGAAATTCCCAGCATGTTTAGGACTATGTATAGCTTTGTTATGATAGAAATTGGCCCTAGGTCTCTTGTCATAATAATTGTCTATTTTTTTAGGGGTTTTTTTGGTTCAGCTGCAACACGGGGTGTAAGTTTGTGTTTTGTTCTGTACTCAGGAGTCACTAATCAGAAATACTTGTATTCTTACCACAAGTAATTAAATGAGCATAAGATTGTTGGGGCACTTGATACTAAGCTAATTAAACTCACAGTTAAGTTAGTGGGATTATGACCCCTGATTTCTTTGGATGATGAGTGTTACTGAAGAGCCCATCGCTCATATTTATACTACCAATAAAGTGTGTTTCTTGAAGTTTTGTTTGGTATACTCCCTTTGGATTTTAAATACTTTTTAAATTTAGATTGAAGTTTTGCAGTTTTGTGTACAACTTTTTTGTATGTGAAATGCATAAACATGCATATTTATGATGGGATAACACAATTTTTTTTTTTTAAAAGCAGATTTTGGCTTTTTAGATTGTGTTCATCTGCTTAATCCTGTCTGGTTCACAAACAAGAGGATTGATTCTGCCTCCAGTTATGCCAGTGTACATCAAGAATAATTTAAGTAATAGAATTTGTTCTGTATAAAATATTTAGAAATAATGTAAGAAGTCTTTCTGTGATGGATGTATTAATCTTGCTTGAAGTTACACTATCCATGTACTAATGAATGTTTTGAAAAGGTCAATTTAATTCTCTAAAGCGTACATCCTAGGTCTTCCAAAATGGAGACACTGGATTTTCATAAAATATTTTCTATGATAAAGGAGCACCTGAAGAAAATGGAATAGGCATGTTCCTAAGTAAAGCCATTTTTGATGAACCTTTCTGTTTTAGTGTGTAGTTTGGAAGATGGGACTTTCCAAGGAGGAAAGTAATAGATGAGTCTGACTATGCTAGCATCTCTTGATTCCTTCCATAAACAGTTGAGAAAGGATTCAGAGCACGTGCTGAAGTTTAGGTGTGCTTCCCTACTCCAGTGTCCTAGGGCCTCTTTGTTGCACTGGTTGCATTCTGACAGCACAGCACTACTTTTAACTAAAATAAAAAGAAGGCAGTAGGAGACGGAGAAGTCTTTGTCTCCTTCCTTTAGGATATGATAAGTTCCCTTGTCTGATCTTTCACTTGTAAATAAAAGTACCATTTTTCAAAGGACAATTTGATATACATGTTATAAACTGGATTTTAATTCAACCAAATAGATGCATGATGTTATGCTTCTATTACCTTTCACCTCCTATACTTACAGAGTGGTTTTTGCATATTGCCATTTTATAATGCAGTTTCTCAGTGGTTCAGCAATTTGATAGTCATGGGTTTTCTTTTCATCCAGTTAAATTCGGTGCACCACTTTGTCTATTATTGTTAAAGCATGCGACACACCAACAAGTAAAAATATTTATGTGATTTCTGCGTTTTCTTGGAGCAGAACCTTCTCATTATTTTCTTTAAGGTTGAAACATGTAAACTTTTTATTTTTCTTTGTTGGCAGAATGATTTACCCTTTGTTTGCAGTCACACTGCATCTCTCTTACTGTCCCACTGTCATCTAAACCAGACCATAAATACCAGTACCTTTATTGTATTTTTTATTTGTTATGACACTCTTTTTTCACTAAGCAAAACTTGTTTGGCAGAACTGAGGAATTTAATGATCCAACAGGGTTTTCATCACCTTTGAGGGTCTATTTATAATGTATGTGTTCCATGCAGCTACTTCTACATGGATTTGCCTTTTTATTGAAATGTGTAATATGGTAAGATGTTACTGAGAGTTACTGTCTTTCAACCTCTGAAGGTTTGATTTTCTGTGTCTATATGGTTCACCTCCAGACTGTTTCCATGAAAGAAATTTGAAGAGTTGCTACCTAGAGCTTTGTATGTTCACATAGCCATACCAGATGTAGTACCTGTGCTTATTTTGGGAAGGCAATTTGACTATTTTATCGTTTTTTTTGTTAGTATTCTTCAAACCACTGCAGTATGGAAGTAAGAATAGCAAATACTGAGAAAGAGAAATTATTCTCTAAGAAGTGAAGAGTTTTGTGTTGACATGTGGTTCTACAGTATTTGTTGGCTTTTCACTCATGCCCTGAATTCTGTTTTCTTTGTGGTAAACAGGAGGAAAATATTACATTACAGATCATCAAAATAGAATTTAGCCATGAGACTGAAATGCCTTTATGGAACTGGAGGAAAGGAATTTCTGTGTGTAGTAATTAATTGCTAGCATTTTTGTTTCTGAATATTAGGGAGAAAAAAGAAACAGTATCTTTAATTAGCATTGAATAGAAACTGGATTGTGGAGCCAGCTGGCTCAGCTGTCGGCATATGATAGAACAGTGGGAACTGAACCAGAAAACACTTTATGAGGTTACTGTAACCTAGAATTCATGGCAATAATTTTAATGGGTGGGTGCCATTCATCTCTTAGTGAAGGGAGGAGGATATGGAGGGAGAAACTCTTAAGAATTTTCTATGATTATTTCTTAATTATATAAATAGTCAAAAATAGAAAACTTATTCAGAAGACAGTTCTAGTTTCCTTGTATAGATTAAAAGTGTAATCCACTACTGGAAAACATTAATGTTAAAATATTAATGTTAAATATTGTTAAAATGCTAATGTTAAAATATTAATGTTAATTCTTTTTAACAGATCAACAATTTTCTTTTTCAGGTCGAAAATTTAAAAAGTTTAACAAAATTAAGGTTGTGAGAACATTAGATGTCGCACTCCAGCAGCCAGCAGCCCTTCAAGATGAAAGCCAATCTCTAACCCAAAGGCTGTCCTTTTCTCCAAATCAAGAAATACAGTTTGTTCCCCCAATGATAAGTGTTCTACGAGGCATTGAGCCAGAAGTTGTCTATGCTGGTTATGACAATACAAAACCCGAAACACCAAGTTCCTTGCTGACCAGTCTAAATCATCTTTGTGAGAGGCAACTTCTTTGTGTAGTCAAGTGGTCTAAATTGCTACCAGGTAATAGCACTTCTTATATGTAGTGAATTCTAGTTAAGCAAATATGTCATAGGACGAGCAGTCAAAAGAGAATATTATTGTCTGCCTGTTAATTAATTCTTAACAAATTCTAAAATTATTAACCTTCCACTTCATCAGATAATATATGCAGCAATCAGATGCATTTTAATAGGAGGGCACTCTTAAAGGAATGCATCTAAATATTTAGACTCACTCCAAAAACCAACAGAACCCTAGAGAGTTCCTGTATGTGATCGTTACAGCAGCCTTTCCGCCCTAACCCCTCCTACTCTATTATTCATGCTTTTGGTATGAAAAATGTTTATATTTCTGCATATTCTTTATTCTTAGTAAAATGAATTTTTGAAAGCAACAGAGAAAAATTGTAATAAATAGTACCAGTTAGGACTAAGCAGCTCACAGATGGACTGGTAATGAGAAGTAACTGTATTTATGAAGATCCAAGACTGGGTTCCAAAAAAATCCATGTTATGTATGTACATGCGTGGTATGGTCATAGGGGCCTGATCCTGGGATATATAAAAATCAATATATTGACCAGAAAGCCTGGAAATACGGTTTCATGGGAGCTCAGTTTGAAACTTCACAGCTGCAGGAAAAGGTAGTCCCTATCACTGCTCTTCCCCATTGCAGCTTGTGCTTTTCAGACCTCTTGGTTGAACTGATTCATCTCATTAAGTGAGAAGAAAACTTTTGGTTTTACCCTCTGTAGTTTTCTAATGGCTTCATGAGCGGAACCAGTTCACTGAGGGGTGACATGAATGCCAGAGCTTGCTTGAAGGAGGTAACAGGACCAGGTAATGAAGAACAGGACCACTGCTTTCCGTGGCAGGAAGCTGTTAGATTGACGCAGATACTTCATAGCAATCTTTAAAGTTATCAAAGAGCAAAAGTTATCAAAGGCAAACACAACTGAATACTCTTCTCTTTAGTTAAATGCAAGAAAGATATTCATATGTGGATGTTTATTGTATTACAACTGTATCTCTTGTTAAGAACATTAAAGTCCAAGCTATCTGTATTAAATAAGAGTTGGTTACAGTGATCACGTTACATACTGTCATATTTTTACCAAAGGAAAACGAGATGCATTCCTATTTCCTGAACCAGTCACTTCTGACTGCTAAAGTTAATTTTGGTTTGATCATTTTAAAATAGTGGGTCAGAACAAAAAGACAAGAGGTTAACTATCAAAGTGAGATAGCCAGTTATTATACAAACTTCACAAACTTCTGAGAGCTAAGTCCCCAAAAGCACTTGTCTTTCTAGGTGTTCTCAGTTTTATAGCTCAAAGATGTAATCTCAGAACACCTACTCGATTGTTGCCTAAATGAGAATTATAAAGTATTTTAACTTTAATTTCATTTCCAGGATTTCGGAATTTACATATTGATGATCAGATAACCCTCATCCAGTATTCCTGGATGAGTCTAATGGTTTTTGCAATGGGATGGAGATCATACAAACACGTCAGTGGTCAGATGTTATATTTTGCACCAGATCTGATTCTAAATGAGTAAGTAGACTTTGCTGTTGCATAATATGAATGACATTTTGAACTTATTTGTGTCAATGAGAATGTAACTTAACATTGAGGCCAAGATTTCGTTCATTACTTGTTCTGTTTCAAAATTAACAGCAGAGGAAAGTCCTCTGATCATATTAAAGTTCAGTAACTTTGGAAAGGGTTTTGTGGGAATCCCAAATATTCTGTTGACACGGCCAAACAAAAGGAGTTCAAATAATATTTTAATTATCTAAGAGAAAAATAAAAATAAAAAAAAGAATGATGCTGTCAGAAGATTTACCTGAATTAATCTGAATAAGACATGAGTTTATGTTTAATAAATGGAACTAAGTAGGATTTTTGTTCGTCGTTGTTTGGGTGGGTTTTGCATAAAGTTTTTATATAGTCTAATATACTCAGTTTTGACACTTTCTGATAAAACTCTGTTTTTCTAAAGTACATTTATTGTTAGAAAATGGTAATAATTTAGCAAGAAGTAATTTTAATATCAAGGATAAAATATGTGAGACTGCTCTTTTCTGGTTGGAGGGGGGGATTGTTGGCGTAGATTTTCCTTCACTATGCTGATGAATTCAGATAATCTTCATTTCAGTCTGTCAGTTTTTCAGCTCTGCAAATTAGTATTATAAAAGCTGTAATTTTAGATACTTTGGTTATAATACATGGGAGGTTTCCAGGAACAGTAAAACATGATTTAATCTCCCTATTTATTTTTCCTTAATACATTTTTTTTAGTTGTTTTTCTCAAAATCCTAAAAGAACTACTGTGAAGTGAGATGAAAGTTAAACAGGTTTTCTTGTAAGACATATCTGTTTAAGGATTAAGAGGTGGATTTGCAGAAGATCTGGGCTCCTGAATTTAAAATCTATAGACCTGCAGGTTCTTGCCAGTGAAGTTCTTTATAGAAAATATTCAGTGGGACTGGCCCTGGTAGCTCCTGACCTTTTCTCTTCCAGATGACTGTAAATCACTGTGAGGTTATAGAGTAATGAATTCTTTCCTCTGCCACGTGTATTAATTATGCTGTACAAATTTAAATACTTTGAAGGGATGAGACTGAGAGAACTACTGACTGTATTCTGTCCCAGCATAGTCTGCGATACATCTCATGGTTACATTCAGAAGAAACACAGGGTGAGATGGCTTTAGGTAGTAATGTCATGTCTTGGGGTATTACCCTGTATGTGGACCACTGCTGCCACCTTGTGAAGAAGACTTTCTTCAAGAATAGGGTTGAGTTTTATGAACCCTGATTATAATCCCTCAGAGACAACTTTTTGTTTGCAGCTCAAGACCATCTACATTGAGAAAGAGGTGGACTGACAACATACCGTTCTCTTGGTTAGAGAACATCTCATCAGGGTCATATTAGAAACATTATAAACAAAAAGTTTCATAACACTACGAAAACTAACTGGCACACTAAATCATAGCTGCAACTATTTATTGGGAAATAAGTTAGCTTTTAGATCAGTAAAATGTAAGCAACTTCCTTGTCTACAGTGATGTCTAAGATTGTACTTTCATGATCGCTTTAAGCAAAGGTAAGTGCTGAACACAGCCAAAAAAGCCAACTCCACCTGCCTCCCTGCCCTGGTCATGCATCCCCATGATTTCACTTAAGCTGGATCAAACACTATGTGGCTGCACTGTCAAACAGATAAGGAAATTATATGCTTGAGAAATAATCCAGAAAAAGCCATGAATTGGCAGATGGAGGTGATCCCTGATCTGACTCACCACGTGGACATGCAGGCACTGATGCCAGAATAGCAGGAGTGCACACCTAGAGGTGGAAAAGAGATAATGGAAATTCCTTCTTATAGGGGCAACACACACTTGAGTTGTTTCAAAATGACCATGAAACCAAAATTCAAAGATTGTTTCACAGCCAATCTGTCATTTAGTGAACTGAGTTGTAATGCTCCTTGGAAATGACTTGTTTGGTAGCATCAATTTCAGACCAATAAAGCCAGACAATGATTTCATGAATTAGTATTAAAACCCTAGAAAGATTTACTGTTACTTACACTTTGCACTGTCTGAAAACATGACTAAGAACAGCATTTCAGCATACCCTGAAAGCTGCTGTCACCCTTCATAGATACTACTTAGAAATAGAGACTACCAGAAAGGAATAGGAAGGGAGATATAAAGTAGCCGTAGAAGTAACCAGTCCTTTCAGATCTAACAAATTAAATTTCTATGTTTAAGTCATTTAAGAGCTGGTGCGAGATATCAGATATTGAACAAAGCTGAAATAATTTTCATTTAAGGCAACAGTAACACTTTAAATAACAGGAGAAAAAAACCTCAGTGCATTGGGAGAAGTCTTTTATTCATGGAAAATATCTTCTGTTTTCATTGTTGACGGTACTATCTGCAGTCAGGTTGGAGCACTGATCTGGACTTCGTAAGGGGGAAGGGCAAAATTTAATCTTGTCATTGTTGTACCTAATTCATCTGGATCGGGATGCAGCTTTGTAAAATTAGCCCATGTTACTGGATCTTCAGGTTAATGTACAGTTAATTCAGTTTAGTTTACAGACTTTGAAATGCTATTGTTGCAGTAATTTCAGTTGAAAACTGCCCTCCCAATAAATATATGCAATAAAATATACTCAGTATACCAAAATCTCAGAGAGAAAAGTAAGATTGAAGCACTGCAAAAAACTAAACAGTTTTATTTATTTCCTTGTGCGATTTGTCCTATTTACTTCTGCAGGAGTTTAGATAAGGCTGTATTAAAGTCTAAGTTTACTTAAATACTTTTTGTATATATTTACATTTAACATTTTTAACTGTCTCTTTAATGGCATAAAATGCTACAAAATATCATTGCTGTTAGCAGTACAATGTTAGACTTGCAACAAAGTATTTTGATTCAGACATTTTTGCAAAACCTAAGAACAAGTTTTCCATGAACTTTCAGGTTTATCTTCAATTTTATGCTTTGAAACCTTTCCAGAGAATGTAAAAATCTATCAACCTCTAAAAGAAAAAGAAAGTACTTCACATTAATTATTAGGGTGTTTTTAATTAATAAAAACCCTTCTTTTTTGGTGGTTAGCATTCAGCTTTGATAGTCTCCAAGGTTTTTTTTTCTGGGCAGCAGTAACAAATTAAACATCCAAAATAATAGCACATTCATTACGATTAAAAAACTGGTGTAGGTACAAAAAAGTCAGAAAATTGTTTATGTGTATAACCTCTTTCTTTTATTTCTGTAATGTGGTAATTAAACTGCTAACAAAGCACTTCCTTCAAGGAATTAGTACCGGAGCCGTTCCTTTTCT
The DNA here is from genome assembly GCF_000699105.1 of Pygoscelis adeliae. Taxonomy (NCBI): domain Eukaryota; kingdom Metazoa; phylum Chordata; class Aves; order Sphenisciformes; family Spheniscidae; genus Pygoscelis; species Pygoscelis adeliae. The sequence continues at coordinate 5,776,395 of NW_008824231.1, read as the reverse complement.
TTATTTTCATGGTTTTTAATTTTTTTTACCTTTTCTGGGTGTAAGACAGAGGATGAAAGAATCATCGTTCTATTCCCTGTGTCTATCCATGTGGCAACTCCCACAGGAATTTGTCAGACTTCAAGTTAGCCAAGAAGAGTTCCTATGTATGAAAGCACTGTTACTTCTCAACACAAGTAGGTTCTTTTATTTCTTTGTAACATATCACCAGTAAAAGAGTTTTGAACCATGTTGTTTAACTTGACAATTGCTAAGCTATCTGGCTTAACAAATGGAAACTTCTTTAGGAGGAATGTTAGTCTTCCAAGACCTAAAAATATTTTTTCTAGTGTTTATAAGGAACAAATAATTTGTGATTCATTGTTGGTTTTATTCTGTATAAAGGCACTGGGGAAATGTTGGATCCCTTTTGATATATAGCTATACTGTACTACACATTTTCAAGTCAAGTGTGCAGTATTTCTGCCTGGAAGCTCTTCAGCTTAAATGACTCTACACAGATAAAAAAAACCTTACAAGCATTAGAAATATATTAAAAAATATTTGATAAATTGTCAGGACTGAGGGCTTTATCTTGGCCAAGAACTTGAAGCATGCTTACTCAAAAGAATTAGGGAGGTGGACGTGGCAAACAATACTAACATTTATTCAACTTTTTATAGGTATAAATAGGTCAAGTTTAGCACAGATATAAACAAATGGAAATGTTTTTCTTTGGTTTGTTTCTCTAGAACAAAATCCATGATCACTTTTAATCATACGCATCTTTTAAAGAATCCAGCATACAGCTGCATTCCACTTTAAATGGGAAATGTGGTAGTTGATGAAGTTATCTTCCAAAACCTTTTCTAAAATATGAAAATGTACATCTGCTGAGGCCCTAATTGTTAGTTATGAATCCACAAATAGAAAGTTTTAAAATGGTCCAGGTGCTATTAGAAATTAGAATAAGCACCTCCAAGAAATATAATTTGAAGGATGTTGAAGTTTGGTTCTCTACACACTTATGGAGTTGGAGAAGAGATGTGCAAATCCTGCATAACCTGCTTGTTGATTGTACAAAGTTTCAGTAAAAGATAAGGAACTAAGATTTATTCCCTCTTAAGCTGTACTTGGCTGGTATTTGCATAAGCTCATGCTTAAAAAAACCTTGGTCTCAGCAGAGCATAAGCAGTAAAGATTAAATTTAGCTCATATGAACATAAAAATTACTAAAATAATAGCAAAATACCATACACTCTGCTGAAGCAATAAAAATAATGTGGACAAAAATCCCTCTCTGATAAAACTCCAGTTGGAGTTTGAATGTATTCCTATTTTAAATGTTTTCGACCTTGTTTACATCATGAAATTAACTCCCCTGTCTATCTGAAGCTTATAAGCTTCAGATAGATTTATTCTATCTGAAGATTTAAATTTTAGTGAAATTTAGATACATTTGTGATATTCCAGCTCTCCATTTCTGTCCCACAAAGTTCAAATCAAATTCAAAAAAACATTGCAATGGTAAACCTCTCATCAGTTTAACAGTATTCATCAAGCTACCATTCTTTATCAACTGCATTGCCCTCAGAAACTCATTTTTAAGATGACATGTTTATATATATGCAATAAATTAGTTTAAAAAAAAAGTATTTCTACTTGTGCTGATGAGTTTTGCTTTTTGTTCTCTCCTGCACTTATTGTCTTATAGGAAAAAACAAATTGTCAGATCTTTGGGAAAAGGAACACACCTAACCGTTGTTGCTGAGACATTTAGTAAACGTTTGGTACTGTATAAATATAATTCCACAAAATTATTTTCAAAAAACCATGTAACCTCATTGTTGCTATAAAGTGTTTTTTAAGACCTCTTTTATTTTAGTCATGGTATTCATCTTAGTCCTCTTCAAATGTGAAAGTATGGCCATTTCAAGCTTTCATATACTAACAATAAATGAAGTCTGAACTTTAGTCTCTCATTCTTTCTTCTGTTTGATTTATTGTTTAGATGAACTGTTTTTTACTTTTTATATAATTTTGAAGAAACAGTAATTTGTATTAAACATAACTAAATGTCAGTCTCGATACAATTCTAATTCTGAATGGAAACCCCAGCCTAAGTTGTAACATTTTTGATTTTACAGTTTTTCCATTGAGTTTGCTGTGGCTCAGACGTTTTCTTTATGTTGTACTTGTGACAGTTTTAAAGCTGTCTTGAAAGCAGAATTAGTCTTTGCAAAAAGTGGACCAACATTTTTATTTTCTGCAATTCTTTCCATTTTACAGGTCCTTATTTACCGTATGTAATATGCTGTGTTGTAGTAGTGCCCCAAAAGTTCAAAATAGGGCTCCATCTTGCAGAGGCCACATACATCTAGGAACTAATACTATGAATAGTTCAGGAAGACTATGATTTAAGAAAGTAGAGCTATGCCAAAAAAGAGAGAAATAAGCATATAGCAAGTTCAGTTCTAGCTCTAACACTTTCCAGACTTTTGATTTAGAGGAGTTGCAAAATCTTGTTGCATAAGATTTTGGCTGGGTTCTTGCCACTAAATGAAAGCATCCACATTCTTTACATATGTTCAGGGAGAAGGAGCATTCGAGCTACCTGTGTTTAAATTGCATTTGTTCATGTAAGACATTGTAATTCTTCGCTCAAATAAATAGCTTAGTGGAACCTTTTGTGATTAGATGGGAATGTGACTGTGCTTTTGCAGAATTCTGGGAAACAGGCCATTCATTGCTGGAAGAGATCTTTTAATTCACAAGGGAAATGTAAGGACTTAACTGCTGTTTTAGAGATGTAAGCCAAAGAAAGCGTCCACCTAACCCTAAATTCCATTAGAATGTCACTTTATATGAAAAAGATTTCATAGGTGTCTGTAATTCTGCTGTTAGACATACCCAGAACCATCCAGGCTTTGAAAATTATGCTATTCTTTTTCCATTGCATAACTTTTCCCCACTGTGAGTATTCCTGCCTGTATTACTCCTAAGCACATTGCATTCTCCACAAAATAGAACTCTTCCCTTCCATTGAGACCCTCAACGCATATGTGACAGGCACGCTTTCAGATACCTCCTTTGTCTGTCTGGACTTGAGAGGCCATACTGAGTCAAGCCAAAGGTCCACCTCGTCCAGCATTTCATCTCCATCAGCTGCCAAAAGAAATCTAACATGGCATCCCTAAAAGGTGGACTGTTAATAGATGTGGTGTTATAAATGTACTTTCTGTGGAAGCAGTTACAATTTCTATTCTCTGTTTTTATTTTTGTTTGAATTCTGTTTTAGTTAGGAGTCAGACCCTGACTTCCATAGCCATCTCAGTGGCTTTAAAGACACTTGTCTTTAAAGTAAATTTGCTATTTTCTGTATGTGTGTCTCCTTCCTTCCCCCAGACTTTTCACTTGTCTGAGGAGACACAGAGCAAGAGACATCCTTGGCAAACTGGATCATTTCCTCTCTTGGGCAGTCTCTTACAAAATAGGAGACTTCTGCTTAACTCGAGTAGAGATTTGAACTTCTGCTTCATTATCTCTCTCTGGGCTGGAGGTGGGGGACACAATTTTAATCTGTTCGCCTGAAGTGTCTCCTTCCCCCTTACCTTCTTCTGAGGAACGAGACATGACTTAGGCAACTGACTTCAGAACAGGGTTTATGATTTCCAAATGGAGAGCAGTGCTTCTCTCAGTGCAGAGTTTGCTGCCTAATTCTCTTTCAGGGAATGGGTTAAGGTCCAACCCTTGTGCAGCCGTCTGCTTTTTAGGTGGCTTCTGTTTTAAGAATTCCATTCTTAGGTATCTAAACAATACAGTGCATTGTACAGAGTCAGCACACATACATTTATGTTTTAATTCCAGAAAGTGACAAATCACCTGGAAGTTAGGTGTTACAGTGTTGAATAAGTCAATGTCATTATGAACCAAGCTTCAATTTTTTTTTTTTTTTTAAGAGATGCAAATGAAGGCTGTTGTGTCCTGATACTAGTCGTGGCCTGATACTAGTCATGGTCTGATACCAGATTGAAGATGTACTAGATACCTAGATAACTAGCACGTGATTTATTTGACTATGTGAGCTAGTCCCCATGACATTCTTTTAGAGTCTGTGGAGAAAAATAAGCATCTCTACAGCATAATTCATCTTTTTCTAAAGCTACTTCAGGAACTTTTTACTTTTACTTTTTACTTGCCTGATTTTTCCCACTAAAACTACAGCAATCTGTGGTAACTAGCCCAGATGGAGGTGCCTATACTGCAAAATGTCTAAAGTTTGGTGAGGTGAATCCTTCCCCTCATGCTGCTGTCAGAATACGAAATGTTAAATGTGATATTGCAGTGTGAAATGTCATTGGCAAGAGAGAAAAGAAAGGGGAAGAAATTTAACAGCTCTTTCAAAAACAGTATGTTTGAAACAAGACCATATTTTAATGTATGATTATTATAGTGAAGCAAGGATTTAGATTTGATTGCCAGATGGGAATATTTTTTCAGGTTTCATTTCTTCAAGTTTTTCATTTCTTAGTTGCCTTTGACAACATTAATTGTAAGACTTGTGTATTACACTCTGCAATATCAAGGAAAGTAGTCTGGAGCTTATGCCTGTTTCCTTATAATGCTACCAACACTTATCATCAGTGATCAAATATGGTCTTATCACTAGCAATCACTAACAGGTTCATTCCTCAATGTTCTCTCCGTGTCCTCATTTTGGTCCTCACAGCTGACCACTGAGAGAAGAGTGGGTTCAACCATTTGCTCCTCCTTGCTAATTTCTCTAAAAGCTGTTCACACTTAAGACTGATAATGCATCTATTCGGTTAAGTGAAAGAGGTCCAAACAGGAGGCCTGAACCCTGGATGCTTTGCTGTCTACGCTACTTAAGAGTCATTAGTTCATTGCTTGACTCCATTTTGAAGCACTCTAGCTAGATCTCTAACATAAATCTGCTATGAAGAGGGCTGACCCTCAGCAGTGTAAACATGAGCCATTCCATAACATCTTTCCTCAAGAACAGGAGTGCTTCTTTTGGCCATCTTCTTTTCAGCAGACAGGTGTAGCTGAAGCTTAAGGCTATTTCTAGACATCAGCAATTAGCACAATTGCCTGATTGTTGCTGGTATATCCTTTTAACTAATTGTATCACTGTTTCTGGAGTAACTGTTGAACGGGAAGAAGTGCCTGGTGTATAATAATGAATTGCACTGCACAGCGTGAAATACTATAAATTGTTCCTGTACTTCAAATTTCTCCATTGCCTTCAGAATAAATTGCAACACAACTGTTACTGTCTTTTTAGTTCCTTTGGAAGGTCTAAGAAGTCAAAGCCAATTTGATGAGATGAGAACGAGTTACATTAGAGAACTGGTGAAGGCAATTGGTTTGCGCCAGAAAGGTGTTGTGGCCAACTCGCAACGTTTCTATCAACTTACAAAACTGATGGATTCCATGCATGATGTAAGTTTACTTGTTAATGTGTTTTGCTTTTTAGGTAAGAATGAACTAGTATTTCTTAAAAGTAATTTTATGGAAAGCGGCTAGTCAAAAACCCCTACATTTTTCCTTTAGTGTGTATATTTGTGTGAATAGATACCTGTATATTCAGCATCAATATATATTGTGTATATATTATATGGTATACAAGATTTAAGTATTTGAGAAACATGCATTTGAATGCTACCATTTTGTTTCATTATTTCTGTAACATAACTAGTACAGTTACGGTTTTTGGTAGGGGGCGGCATGTATATGTGTGTGCGTGTGTATACATGTTCATGAAAATATTTAAATAATGCAAAGACTAGGCAATTCAAGTTGCAAAGTCAGGCTACTAAGAACTAGAGAAAGACAACCAAGATTGGTTTTACAACCTTAATTCAACTACTTTTATGTGTATAATCTATGCCATTTTTTCAGTATCTGTCTACATTTGGGAATTGAGTAATCTTTGAGAACTCTAGTGGTGATATAATGATTCCCAAGTGTCATAAAAGATGCAGCTGAATACTTTCCACATCTCTGAGAATCCAGCATGTATCCTATTGGCTTAGCACCCATTAAAACTGGGGAATGACATTTTGTATAAACCTTTGCCCACGTGAATATTGTTTTGTAATGGCTTGTGTATCTGCAAGAGGGGCAAAAAGCAGAGGTACAGGGCCATACCTGACGGTTTTAGCAAGCGCTGTGGAAGTGGCACTAAGATAGTTTAGGAAGAGTGCTTTTGAGTTCAATGCTGGTTGTGAGGAGCTCATAGGGAGTTCAGGGAAGGATGGGGTCTTTGCATGTTTGTATTCTGCACTCAGCAAATCTGCATTTTATTTTAGTTGTTCATTAATATATTAATTTATTCATCTAAAACCTTTCATTGTCACTAATTCCCCTTCTGATGGGGGAAAAAAAAACCAACCCTCTGAGGATCCTGCTTATGGGAGTTAAGAGAGGTAACGATATTGATAATTATGTGGTTCACCAGCTGGTCTGCAGTCTTCTGATCCACTGCACAAACCTCTCCATCAGCTTCTGCTATCCACAGAACTCACATTCACCATTTAGCTATTACATCATCTCAGATACCAGCAAAAGGAGAATAAGACAAGTGCGAAAAGCATTCTTACAGGTGAAGGTAGACAATAGAAAATTCTGAAGGGAGGATATGGAGATTAACTTTTTACTTTTGTCAGACTGCAGTCATCACTGTGGACTGTCAGTGCTAAACCCTTCCCTGGAGTTCAGTCAGTCACCTTTTACTTGCAAAAACAAGTCCTGGCCAGTATGCTACTCACGGTAGCCCTGTGCTCAAGGAACCTGTTTGGATCAGCCTTGCTTGGGATAAAAGTTCTTCCTGCCTTACCTGTAGTAATAATTTGCAATCTGAGTGTCACAGCATCCAGAGGAAGATGCTTTTGAGTGCTGGGCTGTAGAGTCAATCTCTTAATTTCAAATACTTAAAATAAAATAGCCTTAGTGGAAGCGAGTGAGTGAGGCTTGCTGCAAAATACCCAGCAAAGTGATGGTTAGTAAGTAGTGTTTGGTCCGTAGAGTTATCTTTGTTCAGGTCCCTATTTCAGCTCAGGCTGATAAAGTGATGGAAGATCTGAGGAAAAGATAATCACACTGGAGAGCTTGTGTGTTGTTAAAGCCTGGAGTAGCAGAAATAGTATGATATTTGATAACATAAAGGTCACAAGTCTTAAAGAAAAACTTCTATAAAATTGGAACTTCTCAGAGAAGATGGAAGAGGTGAAATAGTCATATACATTGAGCAGTCGGGGATTCAAGGGACGAGGACCTATGGAGTTTAATGTTTGCGGCATACCCAGATGTGATCACAATCAGAACCATGGAAAAGCTCACAAGGAAATAGTAAATGCTGTCCCTCGGAGCAGTGTTTGAATAGCATTACAGTAAACAAGGCATGGAGACGTGTTGAACATGGGGATAAAATGAAAGATTGAATACTTGTTTAGTAATTGCCATTGTTCATGGTGCACGCTGTGAGTAAGGATGATAACACTTTATAATATTAGTGAGGCACTGTTTTTATATGACATACTGTTTAGCTATATTTATGACTTTTTGCCATGGGAGGATATTTTAATAGGGAATGACAAGTACCCACATTATTGATTCAAGGAATGACAGAGGAAGGTATATAATGATGCCAGCTGATGGATGTATGGGTGGAGTGATTGATAGCATGTTTATCTGGCTGCATTACTGTTAGCCTGATTTATCATGTTTGTATTTTATTAAATCCAGCTAGTGAAACAGCTCCATCTCTTCTGTCTGAACACATTTCTCCAGTCCCGTGCACTGAGTGTTGAATTCCCCGAGATGATGTCAGAGGTGATTGCTGCCCAGCTACCCAAGATTCTGGCAGGGATGGTGAAACCTCTTCTCTTTCACAAAAAGTGAAATGTCTTTTCTCTTATCATAGAGATGATTTCTGGGTCATTTTGTTTGTTTATTTTTGTCAAGATTTTGCAATGTCAGGACTTCAGTGTATTTGTCATACTTACCCTGCCTACTGCTTTATACTTGTAACATACACAAGCCATTTAAGCTTGATGTACATATTGTGAGTTCCTGATTCCTTAACTGCAAAAATCACAACAGTCATAAGAAATGTTTTGTAAACTTGGCTAGGTTGCTTTTTAGATATGCATAAGAATGACAATGAATAGAGTTTTCAGATTTCTAAGAACAGTTATCTTATACATTTTTCTTACATATTACACTCTCTCAAATTTCTGATATGACATGGTGTAAACTTTTTACTTTAGTACATTGTGTGCATGGGTACATGTGGGCATTCCTTTAATTTGGAGGAATTAAAATAAATATTGCCCACATTTTCTCACGGATATTTCACTTTTTATTAACTACTTTGCCTCACAGAAATACCCTTTCAAAGTCAGCTGTCCAGGATTAAGTAGACATCACTGCAATACCTTCATGAGTAACTAAGTGCTAGCCACAAAATATACATTCATACTCTTGGCTGTGCCCATATTGCATTGAAACTCTGAGTTCAGTGTACTGAACTGTGCTGCACCATTCAGTGCAGCTCTCCTTCAAAAATCAGAAAGCTTGGGAAAATTTCAGTGTATATTACACCAGAAATAATGTGTATGCAAACCCACTCAGCTTTGGCTTGTGTTATTTTCCTTAAAAGTTCAGCACTTACTAAAGCTAAATCGCTTAGCTATAATCTTAAATTCATCAACTTTTTAAAATTCTGTATTTCAGAAGCTTTAAATAGAGATGTTTTCACTGACTACAACTCATAATAATCTTAATGATTTGAATTCCAATGCTGAATACTCAAACAGCCATTAACATCAAATTATAGTGAGATTGAATGCAAAAAGAAATGGAAAATATGACTACAAACATTTTGATACGCATCAGACTCATTTCAGTACTATTTAGTGGAGCTACATATTTTATATTTTAAAGGCATGCCATTATAATTGGGGTAACTGTAAAAGAGGAATTGGACTAAAGTAGCTTTATACATTCAAGAAGAATGTCATGTTTTACCATGGAAATGAAATATTTGACTGAAAAATTATAATGTGGTGGTAGTTGTTCCTTTGATGTGGATATGGAGCAACTCATGCATTTAAGGCAGGAAATTGTTGATCTATTGAAACAACAGAGAACCGGATAAAGCCCAAGAAGACAATGAGTCTATTAAAATACGACAAATTTTGCCAGTCAATAAAAATGATACTCAAATTCTCTAACAGTGTAGGAAATGGTGAATCTTACTTGGGTACTTGCTGGCCATAGGCTTTTGCTCTTCTCCATTACACGTTGGATGCATCCATCGTGTGATAGCATACTGTTGATGGTGTGTAACTTGGTCTGTATCCTTGTCACGTGAACAAAGGCTCACTGGACATAAGTTCAGTATCCCTGATTAAGTCAGGGTGCCCCTCATTAAAAGTATAAATGATGTTACTTGTTCATAAAAACTATGTCCTGATTCTTGAAAAAAATGTAGACAACTAACAACTAAAGGCAAATCTAAAGGTTTCCTTACTATTTACAATTCCTAAAGCCACTCAAGAAGAAGCTACATTACGACTGGGGATAAAAATGTTTTTGAGTTCCACATATGAGTACAAAACCCACTAGAGTTGGTGCAAAGATGCGGCCCTGGATAAAATGGCATAAGCAGACTTTTTTGTTAGTTGACTAGGTTCATCATTTCTAACTGCCCAGAGAGAAGCAATTTCTTTCATATTCAGTACAGTCTGACTTTAACTGTGATCCTTAAAACAGTTATGTTTTAATAAATAACACAAAATTCTTTATTTCTATATATTGAAGTTTTGTTTTCTTTATTCTTCTTTGTATTTGCATTCAGTAATTGTGGAGCTTAGTAAAAAAGTCCATTTCAACCATTCCACTTCTGTGTAACAATATTTTCATGCACTCTTTGGGAATGTAAGCATTGCCACATGATTTACCATTGAATAAACAGAGTGTCTATGTTACTGTTTAGATTAAACTGTTAATAGAAACTTCCCACACTAAAAATTGTTCCTTGACACCCTAATCCTGAAATTGGAAAACGGAGCAGGCAGTATGCTTGCCTTAGGAATGCCCCAGATGAGCCTACATCTGCCTTTTACTCAATCCCTAAAATTTGTTCCAAGTGGCTGCCACGTCACTGTGTCCCATAAATATGGCAGATTAGTCTGAAATGCTCTATAATCAAAAAGCAGGAATAGATGTCTTTTGGGAATAGGTAACAAAGGTTAAAAACATTTTCAAATTGTATTTCTTAAAGATCTCTAACTCACAAAAAAAATTCCCAGAACTTCATGGTCATAAATGCACTACGTAAGACAGAATGAGTTTGACTAAATGCAGCTGCTACATGAATTTGAAAGTCCTGTATTCATTACTTGGTTGTCTGAAGTTAGAAAAAACTGTTTGAATTTGAGAACTTCCAAAGGCTTTGAACCCAGTTTATAAAATTGCCTTTAGTCTCCATTTTGATACCATCATTTGCTCCGGACTACACAGACGCCATGAATAGTGGTCAAAACACAAGACTGCTTCCTTCCCTATAGAAATCTCATGTACTGTGACTTTTCAACACCGTGGCAATGTCCAGAGAGCCATCAGCAAACTCGTTTTTTCTTTGAGAGTACGAGGCTTTTTAGTTGTCTGTATTTCTCTGCATTATTTGTTTAAAGATTAAGGTATTTTTTTGACCTGAGCTTTACAAATAGGTCTAAATAAAACATCTTGTAGTGCTTCTCAATATACTGAACAAGGCATAAGAATGCTGGATCTTCCTGTGTTGCATTTTGCATACTAGAAATAAGAGGTTTCAGCAGATGGACTTTTTCGTTTTCTGACATTTACGATGTGCCTGATTACATTTTAAAGGTGTGAGACCTGTTGTACTAATTAGAAAGCTTGCCATCTTCTGCAGATTGCGGACATAACTTTATGTCAGAGCTATCCCTAAAAGTTCTTCACCTTAAACTAAATAATGCAAGCTATGCCTGAAGCTAAGCCTCTCCTATTCTGTACAGTTTAGATATTTTTGGGCCAAGGCCTTTAGCATTACCTTCTGCTAGTACTTCAGTGAAGCAAACAAACAAACCCATGAAGTCAACCGTTTCCTTTGAGCTCTACTGTTGTTACTCAGCTTTGTAGAGGCTCGCATTTATAGTTTTTAGACTGTTTTGAAGGTCAAAGTGCCTGGCTGTGGCAGCCCGGCTGTGTTTGGAGAGCTGTGACAATGCGGTGCAGGGAAGGAGACCTCCAGCCCCGACAAGCTGTCCTGCTCTTTCACACCAAGTTGCTTCACAATTGTACCTGCTGTGCTCGAAGAAATACAAAAGATCAAACTCTTGGCTCATGTTTTCAAAGATTGTAGCTGGATCAACAGTTTTGACCAGCCTTTAGGGAAAGGGGAATGTGGCGTCGTTAACACCTAGTCTGTGACGGAGGGAAGTGTAGTCTGAGAAACTTCCAGTCGATTTCATGGCGCTTTGGAATGGTCTAGTTGTATGTGTGCATAATAAACTGAAGCTTAGGTATTTTTGAACTCCAGCTGTTCCTTCAGCTGCACTGCGGTTGTTTTCTTGTGTTATATCTACAGTAAAGAAGCGGAGAGTTCAGTTTGTGTTTTCTGACCAGTCAATCAATGCTTCATTAGTACCTTAGCTCTTTTTTTTTTTTCTTTTAAAGTACAGTAATAGGTGTCTCTCAGTTATCTTTACTGGGAAGGTCAGCTGCTCTCCCGTGTTCCTATCTAAAACCAAATATTTATCTCAGTTATCAGTGACATACTGGTAGCATCAACAGTAACATCTGTAGGGATCCTTCCTTCTTGTACTCTTCTACCTGCACAAACTTGTTAGTTTATCCCCAGAGCAGGAGAGGATGGGGCTGCACTCCACCCATGCAGCACTGCAACTCCAAGTACACGTTTCTTGCCTGACGCGCCGTTTGTGGCACGCTGACCTTTCTTTCCTTCCGATAAGTCAGCTTGCAGCCACAGAGCCAATATCCAAAGCCCTCCCAACTTTCCATGGCTCAGAAGCCTGTGTGCATACTGCCAGGCTAGACTGTCAGCATTGCTGGATTTATTGGTTTGTACTGCTTTGTGTCATGATGACCTGGCTTGAACAGAGGGTTTGTTTTTAATTTAGTTCTCTTTTCCCCCTTGGAAGATGAAAAGGAAAAAAAGGTCATATTTTAGGTGGTTTTTATCTTAAAATTTATGAGGGTTTTTTTTTCAGTGAATGCTATTAATTTATTAGATTGACGTTATTTGCATGCAGAATGGTACTGTAGCTTTTCAGATGCTTGGAGAGAAACATGCAGTAAAAGGTGACTGCATGAATAATAAAAACTAAGTTAAAATTTAGCTGTCTGTTTACCTTAAAGATAAAATAATCCTCAGAAAATAATCCTTCAGCGCTGTTGGAACTAGTGCAGCAGTTGCATAACTTCAAGTAAATGAGCAGTGCTGCTCTCTTGATGTATTTTTTTGCTCACATTTAGGCATTTTTTTCCTGGGTTGGGCCCAGAGTGCTCTGCAGAAGGTGTTTACAGAATATAAAGGCTATCAAGGAGTGGCGAGCTTTCATTTAATTCTAGTTTATCATTTTAAACTGGCAACATTTCAGTTTCTTGCCAGTGTGAGGTGTGCTCATTGTAAAAATACCATCACAAGTCATAGATCATGTTTTTCTGACCATGAAAACTAAATTACCCTTTCACCTCTACAGGTACAATAGTTCCAGCGATTTAGCATTCAGGCATATCAGTGAGGAAGTTCTCACAGTGTCATTTAACTAGTCTTACTCTATTGCATTTTCCCACAGCTCAATTTAAATATCCAGCCAGCCAGTCTAGTACTAAAATCTCTTTTTGTTATGTTGAGGAAAAAGAAATATATAATTTACAGGAATCCAGAGCTCTGCATCAGTGAACTCCACAACTGCGTATTTTCAGACAAGGGGCGAGATTGGATGAAAAGCATCTAGTGGCATAATAAATATCTTTGCCATCAAGTCAGAGGTAACTGGGCAGACCAGTGCAGAGACCTTTGTGTTATACAGGTGAGACTTTTATGAACATCACCGTTAAGTTGCTCATTCCATCTTGGATGTACAGTTTTCACATATGCCTATTTTTCATATACTAGATAAAAATAGAGTAATGCTTTTACACTTCATGCCCCGTATTGTTGGTTTATGTCCGGTCTGAGACTCTGACCTGCGATGCCTCCAGTTGAGAACAATGTTCTCATCATAGCGCTCTTCAAAAGACCCGATTTATTCTGGCAGGTCCATTGTGGCTATATGGAGCGTGAATAAGGAACGCACCAAACAGACATAGACATGGCAGCGTGCGTTCAGAAAGATGTGTAAATGCTTTTACTTAGAGTACTTGAAAAAGAAACACCCAGCGATCTGCAATCACTATGCCGTTTTAAAGGTAAATTTTGTTTCAAAGGGGTATACGATTGTATTATGTAGTGCCTGAAAAAGGCTGATTGTATACTAAGATTTAATAGGATCTCTAATTCGTTTCCAAAAAAAAAGGAAGCTCCAAGGAGTCTTATGTAATCTTTGAAAACCATAAATCCATCAACTTTATAAATTCCCCAAAATGGACGCATCTATTTGAAAGGCAGTTGATTGCAGCTATTACCAAACGTATCTAAATGTAAAGTTAAAGCCATCACTACGAATAATAGTGTTTCACACAGTACTTTTTCTGACAGCTAAGGAGCACCGAGCATGCATAGCTGAAATACTTAAAGATTACATGTATGCAGGCACACAGGCGGAAACACACGCAGATGCTGTTACACTACCACCTAACTTGAGCCGGGGTGGGGGGGGGTGTGTGTGTGCGTGTGAGGGCAGCTTTTTATAAAAATATCATAACTCAATGCATCATCATGAATCAAAAGCACTTTGAGTGGAGCGAGTTTTCACCTGTAGCTCAGAAAAAGTTAGGATTGCAACTTAAATGTTCAGTGAAGGAACTGAAACATCAGACTAGTGGGTGGCAGTCTGTTACAGGTAGGAACCTTCCTTTTGTTAGAAATATTTGGAGATGTTGTATCCAAAACATGGCATTGCCCTTTCAAAATAGTGACAAAGACTTCAGTAGAGCAATGAATATGTTCCCAACCGTTTTCCCAGATCCCAGCAACATTTGTAACAGTAAAATGTGGATTTTGCTGTTACGCATGAGCATATTCTTCTATAGACAAAGCACAACACACTTGCTAGAAATGACACCCTATTAAACAGAAGAAACGTGACAGCAGAATCTGATAAAGTTTCACATTACTTGAAATGCCCGAGGAGTCAGGGTGTGGCGGCCGTGGGTTGGGGTCCATCACGATGGCATTACACGCAATGGATGAGAACGTCATCTTTTGGGACTGTCATCACCGCACATGAAGGGTTGGCCAGCTGAGGGTGACAAGGCTTTTCACTTAAAAATTTAATTGGAAGTTTTGTATCCCAAAGCTCAGCTTGCAATATAGTCATACTGTGCACTGGCCAAGTCACTTCTTACAATATTTTTACACAAGAGTGTCGGCATTGGGTTTGCCCTTATATGCGGTTTATAGTGATGGCTACAGCCAGCTTACATTTTACTGGGCGACAGAAACCACTACCCTTTCTCGAGCTTCATAATACAGGTCATGTGTCTATTTGCTCACAAAGCAAGGTTATAAACATCTGACATTAAAAAAACCCAACAGACCTCTGAAATTCTGAAAATACTACTTAGGAAGATTTTCATTTAAAGTATCCTTAAAGCCTTCCCTGAAGGCAGCCATTAATTTTGAGAAACGCTACATGATAGAGAAAAGCACAACCTAAGGGTTAAAAGCCAGGCTGGGGACTCTTGCAGTACACCATCTCTTGCAGTTTCTGAATTTCACACAAACATTACATCCCAGTTCCCATATTTGTAAAATGTTTATTCTCCCCTCTCTCTTCTGCCCTCAACGTGCTTGCTTTCCCAAGGATTACTTGGATGTGTAATGCATGAGCACTTTGTAGAGGCATTGTAATCCTCGATGGAAAATTCTGTAGAAAGCCAAATAACCCTTAACTTTGAGACGTATTTGGACTGATGTTAGTATTTCTCTGTGTTTAACGTTCGAGATCACGATGGACATAATTTACAGTTTGTTACTATTGCTTTTATTTTTTTTTAACAAGAGACTTGTATAAGATTTCTGTATTTTCCGGTGGAGAGGAACTTGCATCTATATATTTGTACCTCTGAAATAATAGCTTTCAAGTATTTTTGTAAAGGTGTTGTCTAGCCACATTGTGTCATGTCCAATAAATTGGAGATATGCTTACTTTGTAGTAGTATGAGAAGTGTTTAAGTCTTCAGTTACCACTAGATGGAAAGTAAAGCGACAAAACAGCACCGTGCTGTAACTGGACATGGATCTGCAGTCGCCAGTACCAGGCTGGTGGAGCCACTTGTGCTTGCAGGCCTATGGAGCAGCAGCCGGGAGGCTAATTTCAGTTTGATTGCTTCGGCAGTTCCAGGTTAGAGACAACACACGCTGCTTATTTACTGAATTGAAACCTATATGGGGAGGGGAGCAGGATTTTCCATTTTGTTTTCAATGCAAACTCTCTACAAGGCTCAAAGAATGGGAGACAACCATCTTTCCATCTTTGTTTTTAACTTATGTGGAAGGTACTGTCAAACTGCTAGTGTATAAAAACAGAAAAATAAGCTACATTCCTGATCTTCCAGCATAAATACACACAAAGGAAAAAAATTATTAAAAAGTATGACCTGCACTGCAGCAGGTGGATGCACAGCAGCACTAGCTACAGGTGCTGATGTGGGAGCAGAGGTGGCGGCACTCTGCTGCCTCTCTGTATCGGAAAAAATCTATCTGAGTACAGGTACAACTAGCGCAGCAACCTACATATTGGGTAATGATTTATTTATATATATTTTATAGCCAGGTTTTGAGAGTAAATTGTCGCTAGACTTTACAGAGGCTGTCCGTGAGCTCACTACTGTGTCCATAACCAAGAACTGGAGTTCTCCACTGCCAAAAGCGGACGCTGCCAGATCTGACTCCCAAGGTGTGAGATGCAGCGCACTGCAGGATGCTGTCCACCTTGCAATCTCCAGTCACAGGGAGAAGGCTCTTACCCTGTTGCCAGTGCACAGAGGAGTCATTGACTTGGCCTGGCGCAACCTTTTCTTGGCTGCACTGCAAGAACATCACCTCTGGCTTTTGAGGAACTGACTCCAGCACTCAGGTGATCCTTTCCTCATCCTTAACATGCCCCACTTCCCACCCCGCCGCCTTCTGACGTAGTGTGCAACGGGCAAGGGGCGGGACTCGCACCCCGGCGAGGGGCACGGGCACAAGGCAGAACGGCTGGGCGGCATGATGTGGTCTTCCATGGGAGAGACCAACTCTCTCCCCTCTCGTTCTAAGGGAGCACTGGTAATTCAGGTCTGGACTGGTGGTTTGGATGTCACCCCTTGCTAAGGATGCCCTGTAATGTTAATCATAGATAACGTGCTCGCAGAGAAGCATTAACCGCGCCAACAGCGACAATACTTTTCCACATTATTTCCACAGAATACAGTATATCTTGAAAGTGATGTTTCGGTTTCATTTCTGAGTGTCCTCATTCTTGTGAATTGATCTCTTCTTAGACATTATCAGTACTCCATGTGCACATCATGAACAGTCTGACAGGGCTGGGATTTACCACATAGATGATTTTTTCCAAATTAATTTAGTTTTAAAACATTCCATGCAGTATTAAACAATAGTGAAAGGCATTTGGTCAATACAAAAATATACATAGATTTCTTTAAAGTGGAAGCCCCATTATTATCTAACACACAGACAAAAATAATCTTAAACAGTTTTTGAGACACTGAAGAACTACAAGGTGTCAAAGTTTAAGACTCTGCTCGTACTTAAATACACATTCAGTTGAGGACGCCTGCACTGGTACCTTTATTTAGTCCCCAGTTACTTACTTGCAATGATCTTCCTCTGGATTGAGTGGAATGACTTCGTATGTATATGCTACATCCAAATTCACTCTGAATTCATAGCTCTATTGCTCAAAAATGGGTTTGGGTTTTGTTTTTTTTTAACAGGCATGGTAATGGAAGGGTATAAAGAGTAAAATAATGTTACTCATTATTTGAAATGAGATGTTTAAGCCCTTTGGGGTAGAAGCCTTTGCTTTAACCTTTAGCTAATAACAGCCTGCCTAAATGAGATGTTTTTTCGTTTGTAACATCTCAGACTCCATAATGATACAGATGCTACAGAGACTGACTCATCTCTGCACAGCGCAAGTGAACTTCCCCTTAAACATACTAATGAGTTCATGCAATAATAATCTGCTGCTCACAGGGAAGACAGCCCTGCTATTTTGTGATATCTAGGTGAAAGAAACGTGTCAGAGATCCTGCCGTGAAGTAATTCAGATGAAACCATCATTTCCTTTCGTATGTGTCAATAACGAAGATGCTGCGGTGCTGGAGAAGGCACCAAACTGAGCCAAGGCTGAGGCGGCGCTACGAGGAGGTCCACTGTCCTAAATCACCCACTGTGCTGCGGTGGGTTTTGTGTTACCAGTGTTTTACTCAAATGTGATGCATCCTACAGAGGAAGGCTGACCCGAACGAGTGCCTTGGAAATTGTGAAAAGCGAAGAGTTGCGTTTGTTCCTGCTGCTTGGGGAGATGAGCTGTTTATGAGAGATGCACACAAATAGCTTCATGATAAAGAAACACCCTTTCTTGATTTTACCTCTGGATAAAAACTATCCAGCAAAGCTAATTGTGTTAGCTAAAAAACCACAACAATATTCACCTGAGTTTCTCATGCTGATACACTCACAGATATCTGGACACTCGGCTTCCCAGTTCATTTAGTCAGGAAGTGTTTCAAGGGATCATTTAAACAAAGATGAGAAAAATTATTAAGGAAAGGCTTCAGGGGTGGCAGAACCTGAACCTCTTTGTACAACTTGGTTCCGCACTTCTCTGAAGGTAAAAGTAATTGTGCTTGTTTGTTTTGCATCGTCTGAACTACAGGGGGATAGGGAGGGCAGAGAGCAGGACCCATTCCAAAACAAAACGGTGTTAAAAATCACAGCTGGAAGCTGGGTGAAACACTCGTATGGCATTCACTGCAAATTTCTCAAGGAAGGGTCTGGGGAGACACCTTATACTGAGCCTGTGACAGAGGAGGCAGGACATTGTGCGGAACGACCATTTTTCCCATACAAGGCAGGCACAATTTGTCATAATTACAGAAAAGAAACAGTTTTCAGGACCAAAGATAAGCATCCCTCAACCAACAGCAACAGCAGGAAATAACAAACTTAAAATGAGTATTTAAGCTGTGGTTTTATGTAAGGATACATTTGCATCACCACTGCCCAACACAATTTGTTTGCGCCGAAATCTCTCTGAGGGCTTCTGCTATCTTCCTGCTTCCTTCAGATGGCCATGGAGGGTGCTGCCAGACCCCCCAGATGCAGGGGTTGTTTTGGTGGATTTTCCCTGCAGATAGGCATCCTGCTTGTTTTGTGGTAATTCAGGACTCACAATTGTCACCGCTTTCACAGCCTCCGTTTCCAGCACTTTGTGCTCAGCTTCCCAGCTCAGGCACACTGAAACCCTAATCTTTGTTATCTTCTTGTGAGGTCCTTGCAAACAGCATTTGTTTCATTCTAGGAACCAGTTGTACCCTGTACACCGGTTAATTTATTTGGAGGAACACTGTATAGATTGATCAAGCTCAGGTTTCTTATCTTTCTTCCGCCCGGGTTTGTGAATCGCCTTCTGAAAGGTTTCTCATGGGGCTTCCCACCACACAGCTATCTCACCTGCTTACGGAGTGTGCTGACATTTCCCTAGCGATGCCATGAGCATATGGTCACGTCTGGACTACAGAGCCCCCAGATGAGCTTGGTTGGAGCCTGTGGCTCCTGCTCTGAGCCGTGCTGTGCTGGGACATGCTGCATGCCCTCCATCCACCCCCCCTGAGCCCACCAAGGGCTGAGCTCACCACCCCTCCTCAGCCCCCCGCCTGCTGGTGGGGACGGAGCTCATGGCCGTCATAGCCTGAAGCATACCATTTCAAATCTTGTTTTGAAAATACCCACAATCCAGGTAAGTCGCGTGTTTCCCTTTGAATGTGTTTTTTTTTGTAAGAAGACAAAAGCAATGACCATCACAAAAATAAATCACTGATGTTTTTCATGCAGACAGGACTCTAATCCCTTCTAAGGGCACCCAAGAGCCATTAACAGTAATTTTAAATGAAATACACCCGTACTAAGTCTAACTAATCAGCTCATCAATTATACTGGCAGAAAGATGTATTCCAATTACCAAAGTACTATCAAGTGAATTAAGACTCCTTTCTGTACCGGCTGTGGAGATCACTCAATGTTCCCATGAATCCCTGAATGTTTACATTAAAAAAGCACACCATGATCTTTGGCAAAGGCACTTGCTCTAGGCTAGTTCAGCTTTTGAGCTTGTTGCCATAAATACAATAGAAAAGCAGCCAACCGTTGCAAAAGAAGCCAAGAATATCTTTCAATACTTTCTTTCCGTATCAGTGATTAATCTAAATTACACAGGAAAAGCTTTATAAACGTGAAATAAAATTTTAAAAGATGAAAGTGTAAATACCTTATTTACCATATTTAATAAGCATAGTGTTCGTGTTAGAAAGGCAGGTAGGTTTTGAAGGAATGAATCATGCCCAGTTCACAAGAAAATGTTCCCAACTGGGACCTGAACTGACATTGCAGCCTGCTTAGTCTACGCCTGTGCTGTTTCCTTGGATCACTGCAATTTCTACTCTTTACGAGCATGGGGGGCTACGGCCAGCACGGCTCCATGGGAGGCACGTCCAGCGCGGCTGCAGACCCCCGCTCGCACCCTGCTTCCCCTCAGACGAGCGCTGCAGGGGCTCCGCGCTGCCGTGGCTCACTCTGGCATCTGCTTTATACCGTAACTATTCCACAAGTCAACTGCTCTGTAGTCCATGTTGTAGGCTTATCAAGCAATCAAGCCTGCAAACCAGGAGATCCACTTTTCCAAACAGATGAGAATCATGTGCTGTAAGGTGCCTTGATGCAACCAAGTTACGAGGTCCCTCTTCACCCTTTCTGCAAAGAAACACAGGTAGTGTCTCATCCCTTGGGAGTTTTCAATTCAGTGATAATACAGTAACACTGACTTAGTTTAACAGGAAGTTATGTCTTTTTACATTTAAATGCTCACTGAAATATCAAAATATAGCAATCCAAAACATTTGTTTCCCAGAAATAGAGAAAAATCTTCATTATTCCATGATGCCAAGTAAAATGGCCCTATAGACACTGGGAAAATGAGTGATGAGATTTTAGGGCTTACTCTAGACCCCAAACTAGTCTGTGTTCACTCCTGAAGATTAGAGGATCTGAAAGCCAAGGAGCCTGCATCCCCATGGAAAGGGCAGAAAGCTCTAATAGGAAGAACAACCATTTTATTTCAGATTTTTAACATAAACCCTGTGATGAGCTATCATTTTGGGTGAACTATCAAAATGCACATATTCTTCATTTCCCCTTATGCCTACTCACTATGCAGAGCTGGGCATCTGCAGCAGCTCTTACCACGCATGCTTTCATGGTCCTCAACAGGAGCAGAGGTGAATCAAGCCTTAAGTACTGGCCCCAGACCAAGCAGTCACAGTGCTGGCTGATATGGGTACGGGTGCAGGCTGACATCTACTCCCAACCTGCCATGCACAGGAGAGCAGTAGGGTAGGTCAGGTATCTCCTGGCATCTGCACTCAGCTGCGCTGCTGCCCTCAGATTTATCTTTCTTCCGAAAGTCCCTGTGGTGCTGGGGAGCTGTTGTGGTTTAACCTGGCAGGCAGCTAAACACCACACAGGCGTTCACTCACTCCCCCGCCCGCCCAGTGGGATGGGGGAGAGAATCGGGGAAAAAAAACTAAAATTCATGGGTTGAGATAAAGACAGTTTAATAGGACAGAAAAGGAAGGGGAAAAAATAATAATGGTAAAACAATATACAAAATAAGTGACACACAATGCAATTGCTCACCACCCACCGACCGATGCCCAGCCAGTCCCCGAGCAGCGGCCCCCCCGGCCCGCTTTCCCCAGTTTATGTACTGAGCGTGACATCCCATGGTATGGAATGTCCCTCTGGCCAGTTTGGCTGTGCCCCCTCCCAGCT
>NW_008824231.1:5746462-5747458 GCF_000699105.1 Pygoscelis adeliae | reverse complement strand
CCCCTTTGGCCAGTTTGGGTCAGCTGTCCTGGCTGTGCCCCCTCCCAGCTTTTCGGTGGCAGGGCATGAGAAGCTGAAAAGTCCTTGCCTAGTGTAAGCACTACCTAGTAACAACTAAAACATCGGTGTGTTATCAACTTTGTTCTCATCCTAAATCCAAACCACAGCACTGTACCAGCTACTAGGAAGAAAATTAACTCTATCCCAGCTGAAATCAGGACAGGAGCATTTCAGGGAATGAGTGGTGACAGGGTCAGTCACAGATGTTTCCTCCTGGTGACAGCTTGGATCATAATTGTTACACCCCACCTTGGGTGCAGTTCAGTAAGCTTTAAGGGCGGGCAGTAAGTTACAGCTCAGTTCTAAGTCCCCTTGTTGCAGCCCCTCTACTTCTCAGGCTTTTCCAGCAGAGTTAATACAGCCTGAAGCTGCTTCACCAACCCAGTTGTGTCCCTCAGTCCCTGGCAAGGGGAGCCTTTCTTTCTCCCTGGCCCCTTACTACACAGTATGCTAGGACCTCAGCAAGGCACAGGTCATATTTGGTGACCACAGGCTGCAGGTGACTGTTTGATTCCTGGAAGCAGACTCTTCATCTCTCAAATCTTCAACTGGGAAGAGCTGTGAAGTATAAGTTTCACTTAGGAGTACTTGATAGGAAGCAACGCAAGGGAAAGACTGTTTCTCCACCCGGTCCATGTTGTTTTGCTTCTCCACCTAACTCATTTTTTATTTATGGCCACGGTATCTATGTGTTGTTTTCAGTTATATCTGATGTTGCAGGTGCAGCGCCCAGGTGAGAGGCAGACATGCCCTGGGTGAGGCAGGCAGCCCAGGCAGCCTGGGGAGGCTCAGGCAAGCCTGGGGCTTGGAGGCAGGAGAGGAGGCTGGCAGGAGCCAGCAGCAGCCCAGGGCAGGCAGCAGGCAGCCAGCGGCCAGGCCTGTGAGAGCAGGACCCATCTTCCCTGGGTCTGATGTGGCCGTTTTCTGCACTATGCA
>NW_008824231.1:5736635-5746452 GCF_000699105.1 Pygoscelis adeliae | reverse complement strand
GGAAAGAGTTTATCAGCTGGCTGGTTTGATCTTCCTTGTTTAAGAAACATAGTTATTTTTAGTTAGTACCGTAATAAAGCCCGATTGTTTCAGGCGTATAAAAGCCCCTTGGGTTTTTGGAGTCCCTTCAGGAGAAAGGCGAGGCAGGCCACCTCACAGCTCCCCTTGCCTTGGGCACACTTGGCAATGGAAATAACTCCTTCCTGAGAGTAGAAAAGCTGCAGGTCCCTGAGGTGAAAAGCGAAATGCTAGGAAAGGGACGCAAGGAAACTTGCAGAAACCACTCCACTCACATTACTTCCCTCAGAGGCAGTGTTGTTGGAATTGGGTCACCAACCCCCCCCTCCCGTGAGCCCACCTGCTAATTTTCAGAGGCAAAGACCTCATCAGCGATGTTTTGATATACCAGGGTTGTGCTTCTTGTTACCTAGCATGCAAAGTTGTAATTTTCTTTTCCTCAAAAGCCACATCTTTGGAGACTTCCATGTGAGCAGGACAGCAGGTGACATACTATTGTCTAGTATTCATACACATGCCCATTGCTCAACATTAGGAACAACGTCCTCTACGTAAAGCATCCTTATAGCTGAAACTTCATTGAAAAATGCAGCTATGGATGGAAGTAGCACAAAAGTGTTATTACTTGGAAAAAAGAGAAGGCTGAACCAGAGCCCAAATTTAAAAATAATAAAGAAACCAGTTTGTGTAGAAAGGCTTTTTATTTTGAAAAATGTTTTTTCAAATTTTTGCAATACAGTGTAAAGTACAACATAGAACTATGTCTGCAAGTCAGCTTATGCATGTCATGCCAGTTATTTACATGTAGATATATACAGAGTGCAGATAATTATTGAAACCACACTACAAAATAAACAGAGAGTTCAATAAGATAATTTAGTAGGACTTTATTAAATATATATATAGTTATTGATTGTATATACTTTCCTATTAAAATACCATATAGTATCTAAAGTAACCCCTATAAACTCTAATACCTCCGAAATTGTCATAAATATGATTGAAAATTGAAACTATCCATGTGCCCTGTTCAGCTGCTTTGCCCTTTGCTAGAAGAGAAACTCTTGTAGTGCTGAGATCACGGTGCTGTCTTTAGTGCCAGAACTTTAATGACAATTCCCAATAAAACACTTGCAAAAAGCTCAGATGCAGAATAGGTTTCAGCTGACACATCCAAGGGTTGAAGCACCATTCCCTATACTTAAAATAGCAAGGATAATCCAATGGCTTATTAAATACTGCCACATACAGGACAAGAAAAACAATGCTATGATCTTCAGTGACTGAATTACAACATTGAATTAGAGCTGTTTGGATACCAAGCACCTTATTAAAACAAAACAAAGCAAACTCCCAAAGCCCATGCAAAATCTTATCCAAAAAAAGAGACCTCCCAACTTGTACTGAAACAGCCTGATCAACAGTCTGACTTTTGCATGAGCAGTAACTGGAAGGGCCGCGGCAGTAGCGGCTGTCAGGGCTGTGTGACCACAAAGAACAAGACTGAATTTTGCCTATAGCTTGATCTCTGGTAATTGAATGATTCGTATAGGGCACTCTGCTGAAAGAAAGGATAATGCCAAGCCGTATCATATGTTACCCCATTAACAGAATATTCCATTTACCTTCTGGCGGCTTCTGGCCAGCAAACCCTCACTATAAATTGCCAAAGGTCTGTCTTTGACTTCACTAGAGCTTTGCGAGTTTCCATCAGTGGAGAAGATCCACCCCAGTCTTGAAGATGTGCTCCCCTACTGGGATTTCTCTTCTTGAGGCTCAATCCAAAATTGCACAAACTGCTGCCTTAGGAAAAGAAGTATGAAGAACACTATGCTTTTTAGTTTCATTATTTATTCTGATGCAATCTTATTAAGTAGAAAATAGACCAGTGGAGAAATGTAACAAAAAAAAAATCCAATTTCTGCTATACAATGCTTTTTTTGTTGTTGTAATTATTGTTCTGAACTGCTGAATTTTGCAACTTTTCCTCTCCTAACATGTCTTTCCTAAAGGCATATTACACTTCAATCCAATTACAGGCAAAGAATGGAGATTAGCACCAGAAAATATAGAAAAGGAAAATAAGTTACTATTACTATGACAGAATAGCACTGGTCAGCAAATCCGTGCATCATTTTTTTCCAGAAATAATCGAACAATGAACTTTATAGATTAGTTAGGGATATAAGTGATAGCTATGGTTTAATTTAAGAGTTTTGTTACACAGAACTCTAAATGCCAAAATATGGCAAGGACATTTTAATACTGAACTCATAGGAATTACACCAAAAATATTTTTTCATCTTTATCATCATTAATAAAAAGTGTGAATATAAAATATTAATATACTTTACATATTTATCGTACAATATATCAGTCCTTCACACTATTAATTTGATTCATGTTGTGCTGCAACATGTATCAAAAGGTTTAACAAAGAAAAAACATGGCTAATTATGTAAGTTGTGGGTACAGACATTATTTCCACAAGACAAACAGCAACCACAACGTGTCATCTACCTTGAGTTCTACAGTGATATTTGGAAAAAAACCTGCTGCATCCTTTTAGGAAGGATAATAATAATTATAATTAAAAAAATTGCGCAACCTTTGCTTGTAGAGTGAATCTGACTTTCATAAAAAACAGTAAGTCAATACTATGAACTAATTTAGTTCAGCTTGCCTAATTTTCTGGTAAGGCACTATCAAGATACTATGTCTTCATTTAAATGTTATACGGAGTTCTGATCCTTTGCAATTATCAGAAGGAATTTTTGGTCAGGCCTGAGAGTATCATCATTAGACAAGCTTTGGTGCTGCCCTCTCCCCCATTTCAGTCTTTGAACACCTAGTTACTTAACTTCCCAGTTCATTGTACAGCTTCGTGTAGAGAAACTCCTTCCTGGAAAGTCAGGGAAGGGCTGGGGCATCCACAACCCAGCAGTGAGATTATACAGAAAGTGCTTGTTATGTACCGCAGAAGAGAGGAACAGAAAAAACATAAAATATTTCAAAAAATGAAAAACCCTACTCATTCCACTGAGAGTGGAGTGGTTAACTGTAATTAAGAATGGGCATAACATTTTTCAGATGGAAATGCCATTTTAAAGCTAAACTACTTTAAAATTATTTATATTATCGTCATGGCTGGTTCAGAAGAAGGGTCTGAAAAAGTGCAGAGTCTTACAGAGGAAAATACAGATTTGTTTTGTGAGCAGCAGAATGAATGGGATCCAGTTTCTTATGAAGTTGTCTTTTGCAATTCAATTTTGTGTCTAATGTGAGATGAATGCATGGCAATAGACAGAACACCTCTCCTCCACAGGGATTCCCCTAGGTCTTTCTACAACCTTTCCCTCAGCACTTACAGACTCCACTTACTTAATCTGTAACTCAACTTTGCATTTTTACAAAATTTTTAATGAACTTAGCATCTTTGAGTCCTCTAGCTTGCACTCAGATCAGCTGGTTTCAAAACATAATATTGGAGAATACCCAGACATATACACAGGCTGAGAGATTACCTAAGGCTAGCTTTTTTCCCCCTTCTTTTTAAATCAGGCTAAAGCAAAGCAAATAAGAGCAAGCATTTTCTATTTCACCGTTCCTCAACAATTTCACAACAATTAAATTCCTCCTAAGAGGTACAAGAGGTCATAAAAGGATCCTCAGCAAAGGTCCGTTTGCCACTGACCCCAGTGCAATAGAAAGGAGAAGTGTTTTTTTTTCCCCAGACCACTGCATTCCTCTGCCTGTGTGAGACGCGTGCTGGGCCTCCAGCCTCTGCTCAAAGCTCTGCCTCCCTTTCTGCTCCTTTTTGCCTGCAGCAGCGCTCCTGGGAAGGTCACCAGAGGTAAGCCTTTTGACATCCTGCAATTTTTGGATTGTGAAATAGAGCAAAAACACAACCAAAACCATGCTGATCTTCTCAGGGCAATGGCAGTTTCAGGCATAGCTTACACTAAGAAATCTTGGCTTGCCTTAAAAATAAGAAAGGCTCAATCTGATGAGAAAAGACCTTTACTTCCTTTCACATCTGCTCTGGGCAAATTAGATGAGCACACATGTGTCTGCCTTCACTGTCTGTGACAATGTCTGGAACAACCCTTCATCACAATGTGCTGAACACAGTCTGGTCTTAAAGTGAAGTGAAACATGATTTGGGACTTAAATGAAACCGTTTAGAGTGAAGAAAGAACCCAGATAACTCAGTCACTAATTCAATGGGTCTGTTCTCAACTGCCTGCAGTCAGTCTTACCCAGACTCCCCCTTTGAAAAGCTAGATCATTTTTGGGAGGATGCTCTTACAGTCTCTCCTCTTCCCTGATCACCCCTTGATACTTCAATTAGCGAGGAGAAGGATCCCGCAAGCTTTTGCCACCAGCCTGAATTCCAACACAGAATTGCTCTGCAGAAATCATGCACTACATACAAGTAAAGAAGGTTCTGATGTGCTTCTTTATGTTGGCAATAAATCTTGTTTTCTAATTTAAACAAGAAAAAGGCTACGGAAAGAAAAAAGAAGCAATTAGAAGATTACTGATATTTTTAGTCGTAACAGAAGTTCTTCCTTAAACTTTCTGGAAGTAGTGTACAACTTAGAAATCAACAGAAGATTTATATATTGATTTCTGTTACTGAAGAAAGAACTAAGCCTTGATAGGTTTATGAAACTAAGCCTAGACAGGTCTATGAAACAGTGATTTGTTTCTGCAGCACTAATGCTGAAGAATTACTAATACAGAGCTTAAATATCTTGGTTTTTAATTGGGCATGGTAACTAGCCAAGCAAGCAGTGCATGTTTTCCCTCAAGGTGTGCAAGAAAGATGCTCAGATTTAGAAAGCTGCTTATGGTTTTGGGTTTTTTTTTGAATTTGTTTTTTTTTTTTCGTCCTGCCAGGAGCAATCAATGAGTCTTTACAAAACCTTTGAAAAGTAAGGCTTTTGTATTCTGTGGAAGGGGAGAAATCTTTGTCAGATAGTTTAGCAGAAGTCAGGAGAAATAATACTAAACACTTTTATTGCTACATGGCGCCTTCAGCATTCATAGCTTATAAAATTAGCTACCTCACAGGCCATTTGTCTTATTTGCAATGGAAAAGGTTGGAAAAGGACTCAGTTACAATTTATCTCGGGTTTCAAAACATAATGCTGTTTTTCACCGCTCACTTCACATTACTACCAATCATTCCAGATTCAGTGTCTCCTTGTTTTCTACAGATGTTGTTCTGAGATACACTGAGAATATCGGCCCGATGATGGGTATCATAGAAATAAAAGTTGTTAATATTATCTGTACTGATATAGAAAGAAGGAAATATCTAAGAAGTATTTGAATGAAATATTCATTAAACATATCACATTTTGAAAGAGCACTTACTGCTTAGGCAGTGAATACACTGATTTCATTATCAGTTGCATAAATTCTATAACATATTGTAATCTCAATGACTAACAGAAGTTCAAACTTCTGATTTATGGAAAACTCATTTCTTATTTGAAATGATTAGGACTAATTTTAGCATCAAGTTTTCTAAGGAAGAACTTGGATCACAATAGAAGCATTACTTACATTATGAAAAAAAATACAATTTTCCATATTAAAAACTATAGATTGCAAGAAGTGTCATAGAGTGCATTGCCTCTAAATTTCACACTTCTGTGAGCAACATCCTAGGACCTGAAGGTCTGCAGCTAAATGGCAACTTTTTTGATTTTATTGCTCTAGTGTTCCTTACCCATAAAAGAAGAACAGAACAACCTTTTGCAAACAATGGAAGTTATTTAAACAGAGTACCGTCTTCAGTACAAAAACTGTTAACTGTTTCATTACATTCTGTTCCGTTGACAGGGTGCTGTGTAACCTGCAGCTGCAGTATCTGAAGGAAATCTACCACTCAGCTAACGGGCTGATCCCATATCTGTGTCAGATAAAAATCATAGTGCTTATTATTTGTTACCATGGATACCATGAAGATATTGCTGTCCACTAAAGATTACTAGAGGAAGACAACATAATTCTCAGGAACAAGTCCTGTTTTGCCTTCATAAGTTGCTTTTAACCAGCCTGGTTCCACTGATGGATACACTGCAAAAAAAAAAACAGCCAGACAAACGAAACATATTTACAAGAAATTAACACTGTTAAAAGATCCTATATATGGTTTATATATTTATTTAGACCGTACTTATTCAAGAGCAATTGAAAAATCAGGGCAAAACCTGAGAGTTGAAAATGGAATTACGCTCTGTTATCTTGTGGATACAGTTCAGTTTTTTATATTTTTTTATGTAAAAAGAGAATGTAAAATATATCTTACCATTGGAAAATATTGCTCCCTGTGGGAAAGACAGCTCATGACTATGCTCAGCCTTACAGGAATACATGGCTTTTGCTTGTCTGAAAGAAAAAAATACAGGCTTGCGATAAATGAGATAACATGGAAAAACGTATAAAGAAATGAAATTAAGACCTGAGAAGAGTAGGAAGAATCAGTTGCACAAATACAGGATAGTAAGGACTAGTTACACAGTAGCTCAGAGGAGCAGAATTATAGCAGACAATAACTCCAAGCTTATTGGAGTTAACAAGCATGTTACTGCAGAGAAGAGATGAACATCCTACTTAAAGGTTTAAAGAGGTATATAATTTATAACTTTTAAAAGGATTCTTTCATTCTAGTTGAAGTTGTCATTCAAATGAGTACTGAATTGAGCAGATTGCTTGAAGCAAGTGATGGACTGCCTGGAGACAATTCAAAAGTGATCATTAAAGGTCTAAAAACATGACATGTGAGAAAATATAGTTGATCAGTCTACAGAAGAAAATAATACATAGAAGGTAAATATGAGACAAGGAAGGAGAAATCTGTTCTCCAGGAGGACTGCAAAAAGGACTTAAACAGATTTAAATTGCAGCAAGGGAGATTTAGATGTCTGGGGTAGGCTTCAGCTTCAGCCACCTAAATTTAGATTTCTATAAATAACCTACGTGCCTAGTTCCACAGACCCTCCAGGCCTGGCTACTGCTACAGTAGATGCCTACTTGAGAGTGCAACGAATGGCTCACCAGGTTCCACTGCCTGTAGCAAAACCTTCAATGAAACACTTCCTTAAATAATACTTGACATGAAGACACCTGCAGGTAGACAGCTAAGTTTATGTCTCTCAATCTGTAGCGGGAAAACCCATCTATTGGTTAAAACAGTGAAGCACTGTAACTGCCAAGAATTGGAGAATGCCCGAATTGAAGAATTCCCATTACTAAAAATTAATTTAAAAAAAACAAATTAGAAAAAGCCACTACACAGATATCTATAAAAGAACTTGTTAGATATATAATGATTCTATCCCAGGGAAGGAGGACAGATTAGGTCACCTCTTGATATGGCTTCCAGCGCTATGATTCTGCAAAATACAAAACGAAGGATTGAACATGAAGATGGAAATTAGGAGCTCTCTCTAGATTCCTGCGCTTTACCTAATACCTTTCCTTTAATTTATATACTCAAAGCAATTTTTATATGATCTGTCAGTTTTTCTGAGTTTCTTTAAACTTATTGGAAACCCACATTATACCAAATGAAGATGAACTTGTTGACTATTTCACCTTTGTATGATGTGATGGGGCGTTACTGATTCAGCTTTCCTTCCAGCCAGGATTTATCTCAATGACCCAGTATGTGACCTGTGGTGAAGTTTAAAATTTCTAGCATACTTTTTGAGAGGGTGTATATGCAAGTGACATGTAATCTATTTTGTCTTTCCTCCGAAAATAGTGAGATAACAGAGACATAAGTTAGATTAATAATAGTGCCACATCATAAGCATTAGCATAATGCTAATAATAATAAGTCTATTTCATTTTGTGTACTGCCAATGGGGCTCATGGCACTTCAGCTTTGGAGTTCCACGCCCCGGTGGTGAGGTTAAGCAGGGACAGACTTCCTAAAGGGAGCAGAGAGCATCCCTCTACCCTGGTGCCAGTCAGTACTAGCACACCATCATTCACCTGAATCTCTAAAAGGGTATGAGTGGGTGGACATATTCCCACTGTATGTATGAGATTTCCAGAAATGATTTCTCCCTCTGAAGAAAAAGCTCTGAAGCCAATTTATGACTAGACCAAGTGGCGTGTTTTGCCTTCATCTTAAGTGAACAACTGACTCATCAAGGGTTAGACTCTCAGGCTGAGATTTCCAAAGGAGGCCAAGAATTTTGAGTCGTGCCCTCAATATCCAAGGGCACCTTACTTTCAGTATGCTGAAAACATTTCTAACTCTCAGTTCTGTCATTCTGGATACATCCCCACTGCTAACTAGAACAACATGAGCACTGGACCCGTTTGTCTACTTTGCGTTAATGCTTAAGTGTTAGCTTGCTTTCTGGCTGGTGTAGACTGCTCTGTTTAGCTTTTTTCTAAGACAACTCCTTGGTGCCTACTGTTATGAAGAACTTGCCATCTACAGTTGACAAGACAGGTGTGAAGTTTCATTACTCTACATAATACATACAAATTTATACATAATAATCTACATAATATATACTAAAATATACAGAGGGAGATTAGATTACTTTACCGAAGGTCACACATAAACTAGAATTTAATTCTTTAATCTCGAGATCATTTTTCCTCAAAGTCAAAGAGCACTACAGATGTTCTAATTATACTGACCCAGATCGGTAACAGCCTGACAAAACAGCTATTTCCTGTGTGGCATAATCATGGATTTTACACATATAAAACAGTAGAGTAACTGTTAATAATGATTATAGTTGCAATGAACATAAGATAATTGGCAATGAATTTACTAAAGCACAGGGATGATTTTGAACCTGATTTTACACAGTGGTGTGACTATCAAGCCAGTTTCCCATGTTAAGAATGAGATATCTGAGTAATACTGTGACAAAAGACATTTAAGGCAATAATAAAACAGAACAGCAATATTTAAATGTGAGGCAGAATTATTTAAGTTATTCTTGAAATATGACATGCTGGTTTTTAGTGCCCTTAGAAAAAGTTAAGAAAAATAAGTGCAATTTTCTCCTATATTCTGATATGTCAACTAAACTATTCTGTTTTCAGCTTCTAATTTTACCTGATCCAAGTATGTTTACCTTAAAAGTAAAAAGAAGATAAGAAAACACGGACTCTGTGTTATCTGACTTGCTCAGTTTGGGAAAGAGAAAGCTTCCCAGCATTTGACATTTAGACAGATACACAAACAAAAGGTTCAAAGAAGTCAATTTCTCAAAAGCTCATGAATTACAGGATTCTTCCAACCACCTGGCTCCTGACACAGAGTAATTACATCCTAATGTTATTACAAACTGTGAGTGATGCTATAATGAGAGACAGATTCTATGAATATTTACTTATAATTCTGGAGCAATTTTTAAGCCCCTGGTTATTGCCTCCACACTCGATTTGATTACTTAAGTTCTCTTATTAGTTATTACTCACTTCAACCCTATCCAGCTAGAAGCATTAGCAATGAAAAGGGCTTGCAGGTTCTTGGGCATTTTTTTTGTGTGTGATTATGAAAATGGTCATTCTTACTTAACAGTGTTAATGCTCTCCTGCCCAAAAACAAGGTTGTTTGTTAAAAAGCATGTGCTAACATCACCATCATCTATTATGGTTCTCTTCAGATGATGCTAATAATCTGAGTGTGATTCATGTTGTTTAGTGCAGAGAAAAAAGTCAACTTCAGAAAATGGTACCCACATTTCCTAGAAGTTCCTTCTTTCTGTGACTTTACTGGATAGACTCCAGATGAGAAAAAATGCATTTT
>NW_008824231.1:5735463-5736575 GCF_000699105.1 Pygoscelis adeliae | reverse complement strand
AATATATTTATACCAGCAAACTGTTTTGCTTGACTACACACAGTCAAAAACACCTGAGGCCTTTTTAATAATAATAATAATAATAATAAAATTATAAACAAGCTTTAAAAAGATGCTCCTGCCCTAATGAGTTCTTAGTGTAGCAGGACAAAGACAGAAGCCAGAAGAGGAATGAATGAGGGAAAACACATGAATCTCTTCCAGATGACTCATCAGTTAATATTATCCTACAGGAAGAAGAAAGGTTTATAGACTCCTGGAGATGGCGGACTTACAGCCAAGCTTGACTGAGTAGAAAACACTGGTCTGGGCTGGGCAAGGCATTCCAGGTGTTTAAGGAAATGCAAAATATAGCATGAAAATAAAAACAGAAGAATGACTGGGAAAGGATATTTAATCATATGGTTGGGAGGGAAGCATGGGTCTACAGGGTTTCATACTGTCAGCCTACTCCTATTAAAGTCCCAGCCCAGCACCTAGAGATCCTGCTGCCAAGCCAGAGCTGTTTGCTTGTTTGAGTCAGGGATTACGTGTTGGTGCATTTTTGTACAAAAGCTGCAATAAGGAGACCTCAGGCCTTACTAAGACTGTTGGATAACAGCAATATTTGTGAAAGCAGTAAGAAAACTCCTTCGCCTCTTTCAAGTGCATACTAGATTAGCAATAGGGATTCATCTCAGTGTACACAGTAGCTTAATACCACAGTCTGGGAGATGGATGATTAATAAACTCGAAGCCAGGAGGGAAGGAATAGGAAGACTGAGAAGTCAAAGTAATTCTAGAATTGGAAAAAGAGAGTACAGGTTGGACAGGGCATAACATTTTGGTCTTCCCTGTCCAATCCTAAAACATGTACTGTGCTCCCTCATTCTCTTTCTGACTAAAATAAATCTGTTCAGACTGGTAGCACTATGGGGGCATGTACTCATAGAATCATAGAATCATTAAGGTTGGAAGAGACCTCTAAGATCATCAAGTCCAACCATCAACCCAACACCACCATGCCCACTAAACCATGTCCCTAAGCGTCTTTTAAATACCTCCAGGGATGGTGACTCAACCACTTCCCTGGGCAGCCTGGTCCAATGTTTAACCACTCTTTCAGTAAAGAA
>NW_008824231.1:5698665-5735426 GCF_000699105.1 Pygoscelis adeliae | reverse complement strand
AAACAACCAGGTCAAATAATGTCCCAGCATTAAAAAAAAAAAGGTGGGCACACACTTATATTAGAGATATCGCATTATACAAAGTCAGAAAGCAAGGTTGCAAAGACTACTTGGAAGAAGGAATTAAGTAAGACCGGGCCACTGTGGTGTTAAAGCATTGAGTACAAAATTATCTGCTGGAATACAGATGACACTGTGAGACTGCAAAGCCATATAGGTACTTTTGATCTGTCTACTGTACAAATGACCACAACAGGCTTCAAGAAGGAATGAAACTACTTAGATACTATAATGCATAGGCAAACAATAGCTTAAAATTTCAAAACTAGTTATTTTTAGCAGGGTAAATTACCCCTGCACAGAGTTCAACACTATCTTGACTTGAGTATTTCTGGTATCAAACCAGACAGCTTAAAAATAGTTTCTCTGTCTTACACTCTGTCCTGCATATATTTATTAGATAGTAGAGTTATGAACTCAGAAGGCCTTTCTACTGGGTGGATCAAGATGTAATTACCATGATTTCTAGATGCTTCAGAGCAAAAAACTATGCTAAAGTTTTACATCAGCCTTCATGTTCATAACATGCATGAGAGGTAAATAAAAGCTGGCTCTGAATTGCAAAATCTTACTCAGACTTGAGCAGCACTATAAGAACAGCTGAGCTACTTCTTATTTCTTCCTCATTTTGCCTGCTGACCTCTCGTTTTCCATTCTCCTTGTTACTGTTACTGTTCTGCTTTCTTAGGAAGGATGAAGTAGAGTAGCTATTAAGCCTTTCAGCGTTTTCGGCTTTGTTATCTGCTCTCCATATCCATTATCAAACTGCTACATTTTTCCTTTGTCAAATTTTTGCTTCTTACATGCTTTTTATATACAGACACATGTGGCACAGGCTCTGAAGGAACAACAGGGGAGAGTTTACAAGAAGAGAGCAATACAAAATAAGAGAAAGAACAGTGGTGGAGGGGAAATGATGCAGGACTGGTGAAGCAGTCATCACTCAGCTTAGGGCACTGGCTTAAGAACATTCCAGTCTCTTAATTTATACTTTTCTTCCTTAAATTAATGCCCTGCTGTTTTCATCTCCCTTTCCCCCCTGTCACCCTCTTTTTTGGTCACCTTACAGTTCATGTACTACAAAAAACAAGAACAGCCTTGATTCATGTAAGCTGCTTCTCTTGAACAAAATCAGTGGGCCTTTGCAGGCCAGCTTTCTCTTTCTCACCCCTGCTAGATCTGTCAGAGAGGACAGCCATATTCCACTGCTGCACATCTCAGCACATGCTGGCATCCTCATTTACAGCTGTGCTACTTTAGATTACTACTTCTGGATTCATGGATTAACTTTTTTTTTCTATTGCTTGACAGTTCCAGTAAGCACGACAGTTCCTGGTATCAGTGAGTAAAGTGATGGACAAAAAGATATGTTCTGTCTCAAAGAACTTGAAACGCAGGGACAGTGAAAAGAGAGACAGACTTTTTCCCACATCCATTTATTTGACCATCTGCCTTAGCCTATTAAGTGTAGGCCGGTTAGTAATGTATGGGAGATACTGCTTCCTAGACGAACACTTACCAGAACATTCTAACTTAATGTAAGAATGAATCAAATCCACTAAATAAATGCATGCAATTGTAAAGAAAATGTTTCCTGCTGCACACTACCAAGAAGAAAGGGGAACAGTTTCTCCAGACAGATACTGAGGCATGGAAGGTGATGGGAAAGACAGGAACCCTGATCAAGTTAATCCTGGACTTTCTAAAGCAGCTGTTATTCAGGGCTTGCCTACATGAGCAAATTACCACAAACTAGCATGTTTGCTACTCTGCTGAAAGCATGTATATACAAACAGCTGTATGGCATAAGTACAGCACCCTCATCCTAATTTAAATCCTGTTAACTTACTCTTGTAGCTGTGTCCTTAAGCAGATCACTAGCCTGAGCATCTCTCACTGCAATTCCCCCAGATGACAGAATAGCCAGATAGGCTGGTATTCTCTATTAGATTTAGTTTTCTTCTGGAGCAAGGATGAGTTTAATAAACCACAAAAATTTTGCATGCCACATGATGCTGTCCAAAAGACACAGAACAAAGCTCCAACACTTCTATTTCAATCTTTGAAGCCTGTTTTCCTTTCGAAAACAGAAAGGATTTTAGAAATTGTTAAATACTATGAGGCACTTACCGTCCTGAAGAAACTTGTTTAAGTGAACCAGCACTTTCAAACAACTGGGCTCTTGCAGCCACTCTGAAAATAAAGCACCACCTTGCTTTATACTTTGCCCATTAATAAAACACACAGAGTAACTTCACTTTTAATCATCTAAAGACATGGACAAATTTTTTAAAATTGTTTTAATCATTCATTTAAAGAAACAGAAGAGATTCAAAAGCTGAATTTAAGTCCCTATTCAGCAGAATTCTTAAGGGCATAACCTAACTGGGGCCTGACTTCCACATGCTCTAGTGCCTTGCTGAGTCACTAAGGGAAATCTCAACACCCTGTATTTAAAATTCTATTCACGGATAGCCAATAGATATATTGGAAGTGCTTTTACTGCCAGTCTGTCACTATCATGCTGGAACTCTGAGCTGTGTAGGATTCTCTGTTTAAGAGACAACAATCTGTGAAATGACTACAGTGATTCCTTCCAGTTTAAAAAGTGGAGAGGCTGAATGGAGTCCAGTTTAAAAAGTGGAGAGGCTGAA
Source organism: Pygoscelis adeliae (assembly GCF_000699105.1). Taxonomy (NCBI): domain Eukaryota; kingdom Metazoa; phylum Chordata; class Aves; order Sphenisciformes; family Spheniscidae; genus Pygoscelis; species Pygoscelis adeliae. The sequence continues at coordinate 5,732,712 of NW_008824231.1, read as the reverse complement.
TGGAGTCCTGCAGTATTTGGAGAACTTCCTGGTGCTCTGCAGACCTGGAAATCACTTGTTCATGCGGACAGAGAAATTCTGGGTCAAAGTCAGGATCACAGCAAAGATCTTCTGACTCTTAAGTTTGTGCTAAAAGCACTGAGAAACATTGCTAACCCAAATCTCAACAAGTTAAATTATAACCTCTATCGCTTAGAACTACCCTCCTTTCAACATATCCCCCACACCTAAAAAACCCCAGCTGTTAGAAAAAAAACCAAAGATACCAACTATTTAACATGCAGCAATCAAAGAAATTTCAGAGCAGAAGTTTGGTTTTTTTTTCCTTTCTCCAATTTTGGACTTACACAAATAAGATCTGATGATCTTCTTGTCATAACAGCATGGACGGTAAGTAGCATATATACTCCTTGAAACATTACATTCCAGAAGAACCAGAGATAATAATACTAATCACTTTCCAAAGATATATTTCTTCATTATAGACCTTATCTGTAGTCTAATTAAGTCAATGGGAGTCTTTCAACTGACTTCAACAGACTTTGTGCCGTGTTTCCTTTGTTTACAATTTTAATGAAACTAGACAAATAATTCGCAAATACAGAAATATTCAAATCAAGTATTCATGGATGCTTTCTCAACTACTTATGTAGCTCTCTGGGATCACTTAATAGTAGACAATACTGTAACAACACAAATCTCCAAAGGGCCTTGATGACTTACACAGATCCTGGTCTTTGATAACCATTACTTGATGCAGTATCTAATCTTAATCTCCTGCACATTTTGGGAGGCAAATCAGGGTTGGGTGGAGCCTTTGGTGTATCTTTGGTATCTGTTGAAGATAAGCTCTGTATAGATCCACTGCAGCTTTTGTTACCTAAAGAAAACAACCAAATTATAGGGAATATTAAAGCTAATTTGAAGTTGTTTCACAACATGTGTAACATGCAAAGCAAAGTTTCTGTTGTTGTTGTGTTTTGTTGGGTTTTTTTTTAGAGAGGCAAAATAGGTAGAGAAAATACTTACTGAGACAGAGAAGAAACAGCCTTTCAGGCAGAAAGCCAGGAGAAAGGGACCAACAGCAAGAATGAAGAAATGATATTAAAATTGTGAGGGCTAAGAAATTACATTGTACTTAAATGGCTAGATAGTACATTCACTAAAAAGTGACAATAAAACCAACATTTATAAAGTAGTACACTGCATAGAATTGTAGAAAAAATTCACGTTGGAAGGGATTGCAGGAAGTCATCTAGTCCAAATTCCGGCTCAAAGCAGCATCCACTATGAAATCAGACCATGTTAATTTGTAAGAACTAATATTTCAGTATCCACAGAAACTTCATGCAGTTTAAAAAAAATACTTGGGAATTAATGATTATGAGTTGCCCAAAACAATTGCTACTGTAACTTGATAAAACAAATCTATAGCTGTACAGACTGTATTGCACACAAAAAAAGTCCTTTTAATGAATGCAAGGCACGGCCACGTGTCCTTTAAGCTGATCTATCTGTGGACTGCTGCCTTGTTTGCATATATATTCTGCAAGACAATAACTGCATCTACTTCTGTGTTTCTTTATTCCCAAGAAGAACAGATGCTTAATAATGCTTTAAAAGCTGTCATAATATAAAGAGATCCCAAAATATAAAACCAATACCTACATAATTAATATTGTTATTCTATAGTATTAATCTATATTATAAATTATTGTTAATGATTATTATTCTACATTATTAATACTGTTAATATAACACTAATTCATATCTAGAAGTCTTGGGAAAAAGCTTGTACACTCCATGGGGGGCAGAGGGGAGAGAACTTTCTCAAACTTTTAGGACTTTGCACATAACCACATATTTACCCTACCTGTACTTGTATTACTTATACTACTGACAGCTCAGTGGCAAACTCAGCACTCACCCTCAGTCCACTGGAGTTCATTGTGCTGGCTGTTAATCTTCATAATCCAAACCACTGCAAATATACTGATTTCAAGAAGGTGTTTCTTCTAAAGTAATTTCCACATAGCTGACAATATAGTGCAATATCACTTCATGTACTCACAGAGGTACAGCAAGGGTTCACAGGCATTCCAGCTAACAGCATTTAGCAGAACTGTCTAAATTACGAAGCTATGTTTTTAAGCTTCTCTGTCTTGTAAGGAGTCTTGCCTACAAGATTATTTGGAACATAGGCTCAACTTAGGTGCTCTGAGGGTGTTCTTCAAAGCGGCATCCTTCTTTGACTGAACAGGAAGACTGGTGTCCTAGCTTGTGCACTGAAATTGCATTCCTGAAGTTGTGTTTGCAAACTGTGGTTGTTCTTGCACATCATGTCCATATACAGGACCATTCAGCTATAATCTTGTGTTCAAGCTAATCTACTTGCAATACTGGGTAACAGACCATCCAAGTAGGACAGAATGAAGCAGCCATTCCATTAGCAGGGTTTCAGACATACATTTCATGCCAGGGATTACCTTTTTATCCCATCTGTCCAGTCCTATCTCAACTAAAGGCATTGACTGTAAAATCCATAACTAAAAAAAAGCAAACCAAAACCCCCCACCTTTCCTTCAATCTCCTATTTCAGTCAATTAAAGAGATGAAGTTGTCAAAAACGGGGGGAAAAAAAAAAGGCAAGGAGTGACAAAACTGTTACTTACTAGATATGTTAAGCCTAGTGCTTTTTAAATTTAAATATTAGCTTTGATCAGCATCAATCATGTTGCAACGAATCATTCTTTTGACACAGTTGATAAACCATAGCTCCAACTCTTCTCATAAACCAGCAATCTCCTTACAAGTCAGTGGTCTAGGTGAGGCACAGCAGGATAGAGTACTCTAAAGTCTGAGAAATACTGATAGCTTTTAAGCTGCGTGAACTGTACAGGTAACAAACAATGGAAATATGTCAGAAGCAGTATAAAAACTGAAAGAACATGCCACAAAAATGAAAAAATAAACATAAAAGATTAATGGATATCATTAGCTTTCAGATGCAGCTCTTATTTTCTGATGCCTCACAGTAAACATTGATGTCCTAAAAGACCTTGGCAATTACCTTCAGCTGATGGAATTGATCTGAGGGAAGATGCTGAAGACCTTTTCAGCCCAGACAGACTGTAAGAACTCTTTTTGGTCAGGTCTGTTGGTGAAGAGGCATTCTCTGGTCCAGTGACAGAAGCTACACTTTGGCAGTCTGACTCCACATCTGTTTTGGTTGCATCCTCCTTTGATGAGGATTCTGGACTTGTAGTCCAGAGGCCTGAACTCTTCTGGCCATTAGAAGATGGGGGAGAGGCAATCCACGGAATCCCTCCTGATTTCTCCCTGGGCTGCGAGGTCACGCATTTGGTGGTGCTGTTCTGCTCGGAGGAGTGAGAAGAGAGAGATTCAATGCTGCCCATGGGAGTGCTGTCTGGGCTACTGCTGTACGAGTCACCTAGGGAGGAGTGAGGGGAGGGAAGAGAGAGGGAAACAAAAAAAATAATTACATTTTCTAATCACATGCCTTTCTCTCATGCCACCTTTAGCCCCTTGTACCTAACCTGTCATCAAATTCATTAATCTGTGGTTTCAGAGGCAGTGACTTTTAAGACAAAATATCTGTTTCATTACTCTAAGTTTCACACATATTCTTATCTTTAACCTGGAAGAGCTGCATTTTGTGGATATTTCTTTAGAGCTGATGAACATAATGGACTACAGGCTAAACTATTTCACATAAAAGTTTGCATTTTCAAAGAACTGCTTGCAATATAAATATCCTTAGGAAATTCAACAGTTACAATGCTGCAATATCTTTGTGGTGAGCATCTTGCTGGATTTCCATGATAAGGCAAATGTGATACTTGTCACATTTATGTTCTTAAATGCATGATTGTATTGCCTGCAGGCACAAGAATTAAATTTTACTTTGGTTACCAAGCTGCTGAGGATCTCTGCAGTCTAAGACTAGTCCATAAGTCTGTCTATAGATATCCTATTTTCTGAATCGTCATACCTATCATAAAATATCTATCCTGCAGAAGGACAACTCATTCCTTACAACTTGAACATTTGATGAATTTCTTTAATTAGACTGATGTTTCAGAAATTTACCTACCTACACAACAATCTTTGTACTGATCTTATTTCCAATAATCTTTTGCAACAAAAAGTGGGAATATCCTAATGAAATTATCTGATGATATAAAGGTAGGAACAGTCATCAGAACTGAGGAAGGACTGGCCTATAGTAGTACAGTGAGGGCTGAATTATCTTGAAGACTGGATTCAGTCTAGTGAGTCATACATTGGTTTCTAGTAGGATTTGTTCCCAAAAGCTACAAGATACAATTAACAAATTTCACAAGAAGCAGAGAATATATATTCTTCAGCCACACAGTAGTTATAAGATACCAACATGATACAGCTGCTTTTGCCTCCATGTGTTTCAATATCCTCGGCAACAAGTGACCATTAACCACACACGATACTACAGATAGGGTCACACAATACCAGTGCCTTGTATAGTGGATCTGACAACAGTAGTGCCGTTGGTACAATAATCTGAAATATTCTGTCCATTTCTGGCCAGAATTCTGATATTCCAGATTAGATCGTCCCCCAGCCTACTCCTTTACAGACCATTAGTCCCTTGAAAATTGCAAGATTGGCTGAAACCTAAATTTGTCATATACATTTTCTATCATTTTCTACCATTCCCTACCATTTGAAACCTGTATCTCATTTTGTCATGCCATACAGAATTCCTTAATTTCCTGCAATATAGTTAAGTGTCCGTGCTTCATTTAAATGATGACTTAAAACCATCTAGTACTTCAGAATTTGCTGTTGCCAGAAGCCAAGGCTCTCTCTTGCCTGTCTCCGGCCACACCTAGAGATACTTGGCAAGGGGAGTACCTCTGCTTCTGCCTCGGCCTTCCAGGTGAGATCTTAACTGGACCTTGTGTGCAGAGCTGAGCTTGAGCCAATAAGCAAAGCACAAGTGGAGAGCCCCTGGGTCAGACCTAGTTTCAATCCAGCCGCCAGCACAAGACATCTGTCTGAATGAAGAAGTGTGAGCTTGCAGACACTCTGCAAAATACTTGCACAGAAACGCCCCCTTTTTTATGCGTCCATTCATTGCAGTTACACAGCGAAAAAACAGTTGAAACTTGCCCAGTTTCTCGTCAGGTGAATGTAACTGACGGTTCCTCTGTAACTTTTTACTCGGGATCCCATGCCATTCACACTGGCAATCGACTTGTAGGCTGCTATTGCTCTCATTTAGTATTTAAGCTCTCACCGGCAGGAATCATGTAATATAAACCTATGCAAAATGCAGCACCTTTTCAAGAGTATACTGTGGATACATTTCCTAACATTACAGACTTAAGAATTACTACAGATCCTCAAGAACAGATGTACCTTAACTGTGGATTAATTTAGTGTACCAGTTTCATGTAAATCTCCTTGAGGAACCAAGGGACACAGAAGTTCTTTGGGAAGCCTGCTGCAGTAGTGGAACTGTTAACAACTTAATCTTTGCTACAGTTTCAATACTTTTCAATGATACAGCCACTAAGTAAAGAAGTGATGGCCCACTAGATGAAAATGAATGAAGTGAAACTTTTTAATAGTCACATTTACATGAAAATGAATAAGCATTCTAAGAAGCAATTAATTACACACATAACTCCCTGCTGTTAAACAGTAAGCCATATGATAAGTATACTGTTTCTCCCCAAAATATTAGAATTTGTTTTTATTCCAGAAAAACTAAGAAAATTTCAGTGGTTTTGGCAAACCTAGGCAGTGGCTGACTTTGAACCAATTACCGCAGTTTCATGCATGTGAAAAAAGCCAAGTCATGGTTTTGATCTCCTGATCTTGACTAAATCACATTTATTACAGGAGAGGAAAGATTCTACTTACAGTTTCCCAACCTTAACAATCATCTTACAAGCAAATGAGGTGAACTTCGTATAACGAACTACTCAGAGTTTCAAAGCAGACTACATTTAGATTAGAATGTAAAGTCTGCTATAAAAGATTTTTGAACACTGTATGCAATACAAGACTTGCCTAAAACCAAACATCCTTCCTCATCCGAGAGAAGCAAGGAATACAGTCCTTCAACAGTGCAGCTGTGACTCACAGAGGTTAAAAGGCTGACAAAACCCTATCTGTTACGCTTGTAATTATTGGAATACGATTGGATATTATTCAGGAAAGTTAGAAGACAAGACATAAAAAGGAAGATAATGAGTCAACAAGGACAAACTTACTATCAGGATCTGCTAGGCACGGTGTATATCTTCCTTTGGGTTTACGTGAACCTGTGGAGAGACAAATTGCTCTTGTCCTTCTTGAACCTGATCGGGACTGAGGTTGGGGAAGAGGAATATTGGGGTCTGGTGCAGTGTGAAATATCTGCATGATTAAAAAAAAAAAAAAAAGAGGGAAAATAAATGACATAAACAATAGAGGTACTCTTACACTTCCATTATTAATCCATTTGTTTTCCTCACCACTGCACCTGAAATTAATGCTGTAATAGTCTCACACATTACAAAAGACTAAATTCACAGAATATAAGCTTTGCTCTGATCTCATTTTACAATCCAAGAACTACAATACTGACTTGTACTTAAAATTTATACCAATTATATAAAAATATTTGTTTAAATAGTTTTATTTTCTAACCCTTGTTAAGAAGTGCTTAACAGTCTAAATTGTGAAACATACAATACGTGCTTACAACTAACTCCTGCCCAAGAAGTAATACATTTTTTTAAGTATTATGAAAAGATTGAATTTTTTCTCTGCATTCCTGTGAAAGCTTTTGTATGTCATGGAAATTTGTTATAGTTGTAACTTTTTACAATGCAGTTTGTATTTCAGAAAAACACTTTATTGTGCCAAACAAGTTTGATGAGGAACATCTTTATATTCAGAGCATCTCCTGATTTTTATCTTTTACATACCACTGCTACCACTGGTCAATTTTGCAGAATTACTGCAGAAAAAACTAAAAGTTTTGGGTTATTGGACTACTGCAATCTGACACAGGTACACATGAGGTTTTAAAGAACTCTTTGCTCATAAGCATGGCAAGCTTGCCAGCAAGGACAATGCAGAAAGTCCAGTAATTCAGGTGACTTTCATTTGTATCACCTGTTCTGCAATATCCAAGATACGTGCATTAGAAGTCTTGAAAGACCCTAAAAACTCTTTTGGATACTTCTAGTAAAAATGATAATTGCCTTGGAGGATGACCAAAGCAAAAAATATAACCAAAAGATTTGGGTTTTTTCCAGATGTTCTTTCTCACCTATTCCTCCTAGTGTAGACTGTAAACTCTACTAAGTATCTCTTATGGCATTCTGTGGAACGGAGAAGAGCTTTTACAGACAAAGATTGCCTATTCAGTTAAGCTACTGAAGGAATCAGAAGTGTCCAATCTCTCCATAGTGTAGAGAGGGCCAAGTGTTGTAGGTTAAATACCATGCAACGCCAAAATACATCTCTGCAAGGATTTCTGGATCCCCTATCAATAGGGCACTCCCAGAAGAGGATGAAGTGAACAATGAAAAGATACCTCCATGCCACTCTCAGAAGTGGAAGAAAGCAAATATACTTCTATGGTAGAAAATACTTTAATGGATGTCTTGAGATGCTCTTGAAGTACCATAATAATGTATTAGGCATTAGTGAGTGGCACATCAATACAAAAATACGTCTGTAGACAGAGAAATAGAGCAGGGGTGATTTTGATTGTGCAGCCATGGTCTTTGTATTGAATGAGCTTGTGATTTTCTAGAGGGAAAATTCAGTGTTGGAAACATGTAATATATATGTTTTGGAGTTACAGGCAAGGATGCTATCAGTATCATACCAATTTTGAGAAGTCCATACGAAGTATAACTGATAATACCAAGTAGTACTGTCAGTACATACTGACCAACCAGTGCAGGGGATCCTGTTATTGACTGGGAACTGCCCCTTAGCTGAGTAACATGAAATGGAAGAAACCCAAAGTTTTCTCAATTTGTTTTGTTAGTCATCAGAGAAGGTGATATATATCAACAAAAGATCCCAAAAATAAAATTCCTTTTGATGACCAAGTAAATGAGGTCTTGACTGTTCTGCTGAGTTCTGAAATCAAATAGTTTAAAATAAAATAAAATAAAATAAATAAAAAAATAAAAGTAAAATCTGAGGAGGCTTTTCAGTGAAGCTGATACCTGCAATGGTAGTGACTGAAAGTAAGTGTTTAAGATTTCATGGATTTTCCTTCTCAAGCCCTGAAACAGTTCTTTTCTGTGTTCCAGGAAAGAGTTTGAGATGGACCTTTGCTGTCACTGGTCTCTTTGGGGAAACAAAATAAACCAGGCAGTCACAGACATGCCTTTTTTCAAAGCAAAAGAAGTACCTAGAGAAGTTTGTATGTTCCGGAGTTTCAAGAACTTTTAAATCACAAAGACATGATGGGCTTAAAACCTGTAATTAGGAATAAAACATCATCTAAGATATATTATTTTTTTCTTTTTGCCTTTTTACTTTTGAAAATGACACAGCGCACAGAAATGGGGGATTGTGCTGGGGATCCACATTGATGCTGCTCATGAAAAGAGGAACTGAAGGATGGTTGGGGTTTCATGATGTTAGGTGGGACTAGAGCTCCACTGTGCAGCTGGTGTATCCCCAAAGGACAGTAATGGTCAGAAAGACTGACCTGATGCACTCAGAGGAGAATCTATGCATTCACCCAGAGTGAACCTTCATATACTGCTAGCATGAGAGAGATGGAGGAGCTGGGAGTAAAGTTATGACCTTCTCATTCTGTTTCTAGATATAAGAAGGACACAGCAACCTTCAGAAAGCATCTGAAGATTCAGAGCAATTCCTTCAAAGCTCCTGGGAGTTTATGCCTTGGATCTATTCCTTGCACAGCCACAAAAGACTTGCTAGGAATACAGAGCCATAGCATGGGGTAGGAAGAAGGTACACTTTCTACCTATGACCTTCTACAAATGCTAGTTTTATTCTTAAAAACTTAAGGATGGTAATGAAAATGAGATCTTAGTTCCACTTTATCACAAAACAGTCAGACAATGTCCTTCTACCTTTTCATAATGCTCTATCAGAATTTCGACGACGATATTCTGAAACTTAATGTTCATCATAGCAGCCACGGTTTCTTCTTGGGCTCTCATCAGAGTTGGTCCAAAGATAACACCAAGGTTGGATACAGTCATTAGATTTTGCTGACTGTGTAATGATACCCTTTAAATGAACACAAACAATATGCAATTAAATAGTTGGGCTAAACTACAATTCCAACAGGCAAAAACCTGTTAAGACTATTTTTTTAACAAGATCCGAAGTTCATGTCTCCCCTTTAAAAACATTTTTCAAACTTTTCTAGAGTCAAAATGTAGACTAGTACAACTACTGTATTTCCATTAAGGCTCCCATCCTGCAATAACTTAATGGATAATGAGCACGTCTCCCTAGAGTAAGTATTTAAGTTCCTGACATAATTGACAGGGAAAAGCAACTATCTTTGAAGGTCTCCACAGAGATCCAAGACCATCTAAAGTTTAGGAGTCTTAGGGTAGGTACCTATCTCTCTCCGATGCTTATACAGGAACTTAAATACTTGATGTTGGATTGACTGAAAAGACTATGATATAACGGAGCTCAACCATATACCTTAGCTTTCACGTAAAGGAAAGAAACTTAGTTACTGAAAACACTTACATTGCAATAAGATCTCTTTATTAATGTGTTGAAAACACAGGATCAATGGGGTCAGTGAAATCATTGTTTCTGTGGTATAGATAACACTAGATGATCATAATGACATCTTCTGGCTTTAAAATATATTAACCTTTTACTTCTGTATATTCTGTTATCACTTACTGTACCTTTTCTGTCATTTTTCTTCTTAATGTAGAATTTAGAAACTTAGTTTTTCCAATAATTTATCAGATAGTAAAATGAAAGCCATCAATCAGTAATCCTTAATGCCCCTTTTCTCTCCTTACGAATAAGATTTGCCAGATAAAAACTGTATCATCATAAATCCTTCGAAATAACTGCCACTGATTCCCCAGTCACAGCTGCCCTATTGCCTCATGTCTGAGAAATATCATGCCAAGTAAAGATTTGATCATTGCCTTAATGCTTAATTTTACTGAATCTGCTACCAAATAGAGTAAGTTATTGAGGCATTTGTTCACATTTTCCTCTTCCTTCTCACTGCTATCTGCTACTATTGTCAAGCTGAGCATTTTTAGCCATTCCTACATAATTAAAATAACCCTTGTACCTTTTAAAACTAAGAAAGAGTAGTTTCTATAACTACTAAAACCTATAAAAACCTATAAAATACTGGAAGACTAGCAGGTAGAAGCAAACTTTATCTTCTGGTTTTCTTGGACAGCCTTCATTAATCAGGTTTATGAAGACATCTGCTATGTTTTCCTTCCAATAATATTGTCAGACAGCTTGATTTGTTCTTAAAATGTTATACAAACATTAGCAAAATGATCTCTCTGATGTAAGAGTTTGGTAGCAAATAACACAAATGCTATCCCCTTACAAAGGTTAAAAAGGCAGTGACAAAAAGACTATGAGATTTTCCCAAGGCTACCGGGGGATTTTGTTAGGCTCAGGATCAAACCCATGTCTGGACTCACACATTACCCTTTCTCTCAGTCTCACTGTTGAGTAGGCACTAATGATAACACAGAATGAGTAGAACAGTAGAGTTATCCTGGTATAGCGGTGAGAGAGACTGTACAATTACTTCTCTAATGAAGTAATACTCCCCTCATATTTGGAACAGGAACTTTTTAGCACCCCATTTACATCGAGAAGCAGAATAAATATGGGAAAGGGGTTTGTATGGGAGACAACATGATTATAAACTGCAGGAAAATAAATGCCTATCTTCTTACATGTTTCCTATGCTGCTTCATTAAGTTATGCCAAAAACACTTTCCAGAATTTTACTTCAGATAGATACGCTGGAAGAGATCGTTATTTGGAAGCCATATCATGAAAATGACTACCTTGTTACAGCACGTTTTTAGCCAATTTTCTTAATCTAATTTTCTCTGTAACAGATCTTATGTTTGGCTTAGGTGACTAAGGGGTGTTTGGGAAGTCCACTAGTATTTTAATGAAAATGGAATTTTGAATTACTCAGCTGTAGGTTTGTTAGAAAAACCTAAAAAAAAAAATCACTCTTTGCAATGTTACTCTGCTTGTGCAGCACAGTAACTGTTAAGGTCTATTACACAAACACTATAGTCTTATAGCATAAGACAGAAAGTAGTGTTTGTCCCATGTTTGGGTTTCCTTGGTAACAAATTTGGTGGCTTGGTTAATAAAAGGAATGGTGAATTTAATAACATTGTAACCAGAAAGGCCTTTCTACAAAGCATTTCAAAGGCTCAATTTCTTTCCAAAGAGAAAAAACCCAGGCCTGTAAATGGATCATTTTGATAACCAATTTCCCCTGACCTAGTCCTACTGTTGCTGGGCTACTGAGTAGATACAAGCCAAGGTAATCATGCATTTCAGGTAGCTGTAAGGCATTTATTAGGGTGCACCGCTTTCTCCTAAAATCTCCTTCTTTGATCTATCACCAGTAAATTTTTGATACTGCTAGACTGCAGACTCCCGACTATCTACTTTAGAAAAGCATGGTGCTGTTAAATCATACCAAAGAAAGATTTATTCTTTAAAGTAGACAGGTAATTTGACTAGGAAGGTTTAACAACAAAAAATGAGTTACCTATCTGAAAATAACACCAAACTTCCCATGTTTGCCTAGCTGCTGACTGAGTATGTACTCATACAGTATCACCTCTATGCAGGGTGCTTTTCAGGATTTGCTGGTTTTGTTTGTACATCCCACAACATCTAGATCATATTTAATTTTGCACAGTGACACAGAAGTCAAGGTAGGCAGAGATGTAAAGACCTCAAGACCTAAACCAAGAAAAAATATTATCCTTATTTTATAACCCATAGTTAAAGGTATAGTATTTTCACCTAGACACAAAAGCATACATAAAGAAACTGAACAGCTAAAAGAAATACAGGGAAAGGATACACATTTTGAAATTGGATTTTAAACAAAGGAATGAAGCAAGAGGAGGTTGGGGTTTTTTTTCATATTTTCCCATTTACATAAAATTAGGCACTTTATCTGCCATTTGTTCCTTGAAAAATCTCCACACAGCGGTAGGAAAAAGATGAGGAAGGAAGATAACTAATACACTCAAGAGACTAATTTTGAATTCAGTCTCAGAATTGCTAGCATAAACAACAGCTGGCAAATTCTATGAGAAATTAGAAGGGATGAATTGAATGTTGGAAAGAAAAGAACTGAAAGTTTTCAGTATAAAACCATAAGATTAAATTTATCAGAAATGAGAATGTCATCAAAGATGTGATAGGCAAGAGTTAAAGAGAACAATTAAAGAAGGGAATAGTGCAGGCATGCTTTTCTTTGGAAATACATCTGAGGTCATACTGACAATAAAGAGGCCAAGAAAAGAGGTCAAGAAAGAAATGCTTGCCTACGACTAATTCTGCCTAGAAATAAGTCAGTTCCAATGTATACACATTTCTAATTTTGGGGCTTCCAGACTAGCAGCTTTTACAAAATCATTAATTCCTCATTAAACATTTTAACTTTTTATAGGGTTAGAAAGCAGTAGATATTATATTTTTTAGCTAATCAAACAACTCTGTGAGTAAGGAAACTTATGAAACTTACTTTCATCTGGTTCTCTGGGTTACCCCATGTCTAATGAGATGCAAGGTCTGCCTAATCAGTTTTTGCAATGGAAGCATTCACAGCAGCTCCCTATCATGTTAGTTCTCCAAGGGCTAATGACATAAAGGGCTAAAAATAATTTATTAGGGCTAAATAATTTCCTACCAAAGAAATTTTCAAAGTTCTCACATCTATAAGGGAAAGCAAAGCTGCATTAGGCTCCACTGTAGACAGCTTACTGCAGGCTGGGACTCAAGCTGTGATCAAAAAAGCAAAATAGCTGGGATGTAATGAACAGAATGAAAACAATATGGACTCCTCTCTTATGTCTTCTACATATCTCAGTCATGTGGGCCTTATCTGAACAACTGCTGTTTCAGTATTCACATTCCCAGATCATTGATAAATGTACTAAAAAGTATACAGCATCCTAAATCAGAAAGAATAACACATATTAAAAAGTATTCAGCAAATACCAAAGAAAACTGACCAAAGATTTAGTAAAACTTACATGAATAACGTTTGATGCAGAAACAGGATAAAGTACAATGTAATAACGGTATGTAATCATAGCTAGTGATATAGAGAGACATAAGAGAATAAAAACTTGTCTTTTTTGTCTCACAGCATGTGCTAAGTGTAATTCAGTGAAGACAAAAGGTCATCAGTTCAAAGAAATGCAAAATCTTTTCCATCTGACATTTAATTAATACTCAGAGAAGCTGATGAAACAGGGAGATTGAAAAGTGGGTTTGGACATTTATATAGATATCAAAAATATAAATAATAATACTTCAAATTAGTGTTTTCAAATGATACTACAATTCAGAGCTGTTAGAGAGAAAAATAAGATCAGACATGAAGGACAAGTATTATCACATTAGTCTACTCTCCATTTCTGAAACAGTGTGGGACCTTGAGTCAGATTCAAAAAAGCGTTTTCTATCAACCTTAGCATAGTTTCAGATGTTTCTTAAATTTAATTAGTGCCAATTCCTGTATTAAGTAGGAAGTGAAAGAAAACATTGAGTGGGTTTATTTTATAAACGTAATTGGTCATCTTGGTGATTCTTTATGGTGTTATTTTTTGTTTCTATGGTAAGTATTCTTCAGCTACGTTGAGAACAGCAGTTTAGAAATTAATTTCAAGTGGCATTGTTTCAACACAGAGAATGGATTAAGCCACACTGACAAATTTAAAGCAGAAATAATCACATCTTACAGTAATACCAAAGAGAAAAATCAAAAAGAATTACTTGACCAAGTGCTTGATAAGGATGTCCAGCATCTCTCTGTTCTTCTCTGGTAACTTATGCACAAGTGCATGCACTGCCTCAACTCTGTAGTTCTGATCATCTGACTCTAAAATAGAAAACAAATTATTGTTGATAAATTAGAACATGTGCTAAAATGCGACTACAAATGGCACCAATGCCTGTATGCTAATACACACATACATTACAAGGAGCCAAACACAATTAGCCTTTAAAATGATGAAGATGATTTGACTATATTTATTACAACATTCTGAAATCTGTCTTTCAAGTAACTCGCCAAAAGCAGTTAGCACTGATACTGGAACCAACGAAATTTGTGGCAAGTTTGACCTGATGTGCCACTTCAGTGAAATCCAAGATTTTACCCCTTGATATTTAAAATATCTAAAATTCTTGAGTGGCTTTTATTCTTATCAAGGCAAGAGGAAATGGGGAAATAACTTCAAATTCTAAACTGGAGTCATTAGAAAAACAATTTTACTATCTCTGTATCTAATTACTCCATTTGTGAAAAGGAGATAATTATCACCCTCTCCAATTTCTCAAGGCAAGCTGGGAAAATAAAGGTCCCTGGATGAGAGGGATGAATGCTATAAAAGAATTATCAGCCCTTTTAAAACAAACAAACATATAAATATATAAATCAAGGTTCAAAATTTCATGCAGAGGGCAGTCACACAGAACCTCTAAAAAGATCAGAACAAACCGCTGAACAGCTTCATCTAGTGTGACTTCTCTGTTTTGATGGCTTTCACATGGCACTGTGCTATAATATACAGTGACATGGAAGAACTTGGATCCACGGCTGGATCACTGAATAATAGACCAAGGAGGAAAATAAGGATAGCAACTGAGGAGACTAAGGGTTAGAAACAATATTACTTTCATGAAAGTGTATTTATTACTTTACTTACTAACAGCAACAATGAAATCTTTGTGCAGCTTGAAAGTCATCAGTGGTTCTGAAAGACACCTGGTTGTAAAAAATATTAAAAAGAAAATTTAAAAAACCTCATTACTCAAAGTCTTTTTAAGTTTTATGGGTGTGATTATGATAGCCCTCAACATCTGCATACTGTATATTGGTATGTTGTAGGAAACCCAATTCAGTGATGACTGATTGGAGTAGTATACAGCTTAATCATGTACATAGTCTGAAACTCTCTGAGTTGAATCTTGTGTCACCATGTAAGTTAGTAAGGGAAATACTACTGGCACTCACTTCAGAACAGAGACACACTGTTTTCTGGCTTCCATACTGCAAAACAGGAATAAATACAGCTGCAGAACATGGGACAGTGGGCTGCAGAAGTGATCTTTTGCCCAAGATAGGCAGAAACATGATGAAATTCAGGACTGAAATTCTGATCTGAGAGATCCTAGAAGAGTCATCCTCTGAAAGGCAGACTGTAAATTGCCTTATAGACACAAACACACAGCTATTGCTAGCTCACGTTCTAATTTCACAAATACGGTATCTACAATGATTTGTGCTTCTGGAGATGTATTATAAATTTCTTCAACCAAAGCCAGCCTTTTCAATGGAGTTTACATGAACATTGCACTACAAATCCTAGGCATATTTTCCAAAGTGAATAGGGATTTCTGATGCTGCCCTTTGTTAGGTGACTGGTTTAGGAAATCTAGATTTTTAGAAGGCATAGAACACCCACCATCTGGATTTGATGCTTTTCATTATGTTTCTTTTGAAAGTTATATATTGAGACCCAAAAAAGAGTTATCTCGGAAGTACCATAATTCTTGAAAATTCTGTCTCTTATTAGCAAAAATTTTAAGAGAAAATGATAGTGTTGGAGGGATATTGTGTTTGTGAAGACACCAACAGTGTAGGATAAAAACCTATGCTTTTGCAGAGTTTTTTATTCTGCTTCAACAACGATGCCATGAAACCTCATGGTACACAGCTTAAGGGATTCAGAAAAGAAAGACTGAGCACAACATGTAATTAACGTAAAAGATTTTAAAGAAAAACATGCAATTAATTAAATTCTGCCAAATTTACGGCTATATGTATAAGGCATGACTATCTTAATAAGGCAGAAAGTGTGTGACAAATTTTAGATTTATTATTACACATAATCACAGAGATATTAGGCAAGATAATAATATACTCAATTATTACCATGCTAATGGATACAAGAAATGTAATATGATATTAATAAGCAAAAGATTAATGGGCCAGAAAAGGAATACTGAGATTTGTGTAGCATCATACTTACCTGAGGTAGTTTTTTAGTCCGCTTGTTATAGTTTTATTGTCCCAAAGTTCCATATCAATATCCATATCAGGAGGAGATTTAGGGGCTGGTAGAAATTTGAATTATGATTGTGTTATAGTTTGACTAACACACTAACTAGAAAAGCAGCAAAACAGAAGCTAATAGATTAGTCATTGAGCTCATGTGGTTACTTATTAGCCAGAATAACTATCAATCTGATCAATTTGAATCTTTTAATCTCTGCCAAAGTATCAATAAAAATGAATTTAGTACCTGTAAACATTAACTATACGCACTGTATCAAAGTGTAAAGTAAGCCCAAGTCAACAGAGAATTACTAACATATTTGACTTAGACATTCAAACACAGGCACCAGAGAGCCAAATTTAGCACGAAAATTGAAAAACTAGAACAACTGTCTATTTAACTGAGTTATGCTGTGTTACAGAACTAAGCTTTGGAACACTTCTGAAATATGCCAAATAGATACCAATAAATAGAACTTTAGAGCTAAAAGAAGAAATGCATTTTATCAGTAATTTGCTCATGTATATCAATGATTGCATGCAGAAATTGAATACTAATGCATGGAAGAAACTAGTTAGATGGATCACTCATTTTAAGACTGCAAACTCAATTTAGTGGCATTAAGTGCACGTACAAAATTGTAAATGTTATGACACGCTCTTCTGAGCACAGCAGTTAAGGCAAAAGGGACCACAGCACACATGCTGCACACTGACAAAGGTTCAGTTCAGATACTTACAAAATATGGTATTCATCAGCTTTTGCACCTTGGAGTTTACACCGCCTATTCTGTACAGTCCCAGGATTGTAATACCTACATTGGGAAAACAAGTACAATGAAAATAATGAAAATATGGTTATTTCAATATATGCTGATGCATCCTTGGTGTATGTTTCATAACATCTAAATGTATTTATGGAAAATTGTACAATTACATTCTTGAGTACTGCTTTACCCTACTCAATTATCTTCCGGGGTGTTAACAAATGCATTCCGTGGAATCCACACCATACTATACAACAGAACCCTTTTGCATAGAAATGACCCATATTAGCAAACAACAAGGAGATGGCTGGGAAAAGTGAAAAATAAGACCCAAAAGCAGTCTTAAAACACATTACACGTCAACAAGTTTATCTTAGCTAGACTTCAGTGGAATTACAATGCATCTATGTTTGCTTAGACCACCATCTCTTCCAATTAAGATCTGATTGACATTTATAGGAGAAATAACGATTGTATCCAAAATAAAAACATATGCTGTATACTGTTGCAACACTGCAGTTGAGAATTTATGTTATGCATGGATCCCCATGCAAAACAGAGACAGTTCACCCGTAAGTTTCAATTGTTTTTTTTTTTTAATAGCACAGATACTAATAACAAGTAATGTTTAAAGTGTGACATACACAACACAGTATTTCAGGATTCCAGTGATGATAATTTTATTGTTTTTATCTGCCTTTTAAAAATCAGCAGGATTTAAAAGTCTTCCCTTCTCCCCACTTCAGGTCTTACCATTTAAAAATTGTCCACTTTGAAAACAACATTCCAAAGTCTGATCTCACTTAGATAACCACGGTGTTCTGTTTTGAAACCCTTTTTTTTTCCCCCAGGAAAAAATGCAAGCTCTCAGTCAGCAGTGATTCAAAAGCTACATAACGTTGTTACCTGAGAAACTGAATTCATGTTGAGCTCAATGTTGCACAGAGAGACACAGCTTTTGGATTAGAAGAGAGTTGCATACTGATGGTTCAGTGCATGGACAGGAAAAGGTTACCTCTTTTTATGGAAGATGATACAGCCATACCTCTTCATTTGAATGAGGATAATTAAAAACTTGCTGTGAGTTGCAAGATACCACCTCATCAGTAGAGTGATTATTTTCTTTTTGTACATTCCCACTACCAAAAATGAGTTGCTAAACTTTTTAAAAAAATGGATAAACCATGTGCAAAATGAGTGAATAAAATGATAGGAGTTATGCTCTGCAAAAAAGATGTTCCAGCAGAGAGTATTCATGCCACTTTTTGGTCTTCAGGTTTCTTGCCAGAAACCAAAGTCGGGAGCTGAGGCTCCCTACAGTTTTACCACGAGAAAGCACAATTCGGTGCACACAGATTAAAGACCAAAGATGTATGCAGCTGTGCATTAAGCTGTCTAAACAACATGAAATTACAGAAAATGTTTGAAAAGCTCACGGAAATGATATGTTAGGAATTGTTGTTGGAACTTGTGGCAACAGTTTTAAGTGTAAAGCACACAGATAAAATGTGAAAAGTACAAACCAAATGATGGACACACTCCAAAGCACAGCTGTAAAACATGTAGAATTATTCAAACTAATATTTGAGAAAAAATACTCATAATAATGTAATACATAATTTGTGATTTAATACACACCTCTTGTTTCCACAGCATGAATACATTTCCTCACAAAGTTGAAGCCTGCTTCATTTAAGAACACTATAAAATGAAGAAAAAAGGTAATTCTTTTCTAACTTATTAATACACAAAATCTCTGTGTGTAGCTACATCCACATGTTAATCAAGAAGGACTGATACACATCTATCCACGAGATTTTGATACTTATTCTGTAATAGCGTTCTTGTAGATATATCCTTAGCACTCAAAATCCAACTTTCTTATCATTAGTGTATCATTAGGAGCAGAATATTCCACTGTCTTTCCCAGAAATCAGTAGCCCCTCTACACATACAGCTGAAAGCCTGTTGTTTTAAAAGGAGATTACTGTACTCCCTTCCCTCTGCTGAGGAAAATGCTTTTAAGAGTTCAGGACTTACATTATGAACAGAATATATTTGTTGGTTTTAATACAACAACATTCTTTGTTCCTTTCACATGCACATAACCACTCATAAAATGGTAACATTGGAAAACAATCTTTGTTATGGACTTTAATGAGTGAGCTTATTTCAAGTCAATGTATTTCTCATTATTTTTTGTATCTTCAACGCTCACTGCTCTAACTAGCTAAATAAAGAAGATCTTAAAGCAGCATACTTGTCACCATTAAAATAAACACCATCATATAAAAAACAGATGTAGTCGTTTAAATTTTAGATTTCCAAAATCTCAAATACATCTCCTATGAAGATGTATGTCCATATCTGACACATCTCTCTCCGAGATACATACACCCACACATAAGTTATTTTTACGTATTTGTGTTAATATAATATTATGTTAATAACATATGTGTTAATATAATGTTAATACAATTATACACATAAATCTAATAGTACCTTTAAATATACTCATTTTATTATTCAGTGTATGTGTAATAGGCGCATATACAACTGAAATCAAAAAGATGTGATGGGCCTTGGAGGTTCAACAAGGCTAAGTGCCAGGTCCTGCACTTGGGTCACAACAACCCCATGCAGCGCTACAGGCTTGGGGAAGAGTGGCTGGAAAGCTGCCTGTCCGAAAAGGACCTGGGGGTGTTGGTCGACAGCCGGCTGAACATGAGCCGTCAGTGTGCCCAGGCGGCCAAGAAGGCCAACAGCATCCTGGCTTGTAGCAGAAATAGTGTGGCCAGCAGGAGTAGGGAAGTGATCGTGCCCCTGTACTCAGCACCGGTGAGGTGGCACCTCGAATACTGTGTTCGCTTTTGGGCCCCTCACTACAAGAAGGACATTGAGGTGTTAGAGCATGTGCGGAGAAGGGCAGCGAAGCTAGTGAAGGGTCTGGAGAAGAAGTCTTATGAGGAGCGGCTGAGGGAACTGGGGTTGTTTAGCCTGGAGAAAGGGAGGCTGAGGGGAGACCTCATTGCTCTCTACAACTACCTGAAAGGAGGCTGTAGCGAGGTGGGTGTTGGTCTCTTCTCCCAAGTAACTAGCGACAGGACGAGAGGAAATGGCCTCAAGTTGCGCCAGGGGAGGTTTAGATTGGACATGAGGAAAAATTTCTTTACTGAAAGAGTGGTTAAACATTGGAACAGGCTGCCCAGGGAAGTGGTTGAGTCAGCATCCCTGGAGGTATTTAAAAGACATGTAGATGTGCCACTTAAGAACATGGTTTAGTGATGGACTTGGCAGTGTTAGGTTTACGGTTGGACTTCATGATCTTAAAGGTCTTTTTCAACCTAAATGATTCTATGATTCTATATAGGGATATTATTTCAACACACCGGAATGTATTTACATTTAGGTATACAGACTACTGATAGAAACTTTTTACAGATTTGTTAAATATATTGTAGCTTTGGAACCAATCAATTTTTCTTCCAATTTATGTTTGATATTAATACAAAAGTTGAAGGCTTTCTCACAGTTTACATAGCTTAGGATGTGCTTTCGTGTAACCCAATCATGTAATCCAACAGTTATTTCATAGCAATAGAAAGAAAATGTAAAGTAATTAATCTCTCTCTCACACACACACGTATCTAGAAACTAGGACATTACAGAAATCTAGCAATCTGGTAACTCTATATAAATAAAGAGCTTACTTTCTTCCTTCTTGCTAATAATGGCTGGCAGTGTGTAGATCTGTAAAAAAAACGGCAACAGGTCAATGTTTGTGCTTTAAATTCTTTATTGCCAGGTTTGTTGGTAGTTCTTGTATTACCTTGCTGCTAGGGGAAAGCCAACCTTGCCTTCCACCTTCTCTTGACGTTTACCCCCACAGCACTCACCCAGGTTAATGGCCCTGTGCTAGGATCTGAGCAGGTGGAGAGGGCAACAATCCACTGTTTTGGTTGTGTTTGCAGTTTTACACAGCTGATCATCTTCACCTCTGGGGAGAAGGCAGAGGGCCAGCGGGATGTGTCCCAGAAACCTATTCAGCCTGGCCTTGAGATTCCAGATTGACTAGGGATTTAACAGCATTAAATTTATAGGCACCTAAAATGTGTTAGAGGTCAGATTTGCAGACTCCAAATGGGTTTAATTTCAATACAACTACTGATCTAATTTCTGTACTGTTTCAGTCAAGCAAGAAGCTTGTAAAAACACTCATCTATCTCATAAAACTGATCAACCATTTTTTCCCCTTGGACACTGGTCTGGCATCACCCTCATTCAGCGACTATTTTAAGAGTAGATTAATAGTGGGAAGAAATCTCAGACAAGCCTGTCTCTTAGTAGCTTTCAACACATTTTTATGCTCTCCGCAGTGTCTTTCAAGATGGTGCTAATTGTTTACTCCATGATGCTGCCCAAAAGATGGTTTGTTTTTACCAGTGCAGAAACTACCACTTCACAAATGTTATCTGAACCATGAATCCTATTATACAATATGCTATCATATTACTTAAACTTTAAATATTCTAACATAAAATAATAATATTAAAAAATAAGTAAAGGCTTAAATTCACTAATAGTTCTGCTTTTCTACTTTGTACCTGTCTTCACTGTGTATTTGCAATGGTGTCTCCCACAGAACTGTAGTTGCCTGTACTGTAACAGAGTATCTGAAATGCATACTACCTTATTTCTTTAATATGTGTGCCACAAAACTGTAAAAAGAAAAGAAAAAGAAAAAATATCCTTACTGGTTCCTTTCCATCCATAGCTTCAAGCCAAAGTTTGCGGTTGGATTCTGAAAAAGCTTGCAGTGTGATGATTCCAGGTCTGTCAAAAACATATGCACATACCGAAGTTACTAATTTCTTTTTCTCAAACAGTATCCAAAGTCAGAATCCAAATGCATACTGACATGAAGGGAATACATAAAAGACAGAGAGAAATTAAAGAAAGTTGATGGCTTCTGATATAACACAATAACTTTGAGCTAGATTTAAAAACAAGTCTGTTTTTTTAAAAGTTCGGTACTGCAACATGTAATTTTAGATGCCTAGTCCTAAGTGCTACAAACCTCTAAGAGGTATTAGGCACCTCCATATTGCAAGATGAGTTATACACCTGCAAACGGGATCCCATACAACCCATTTTTCAGTGGCGAGATGCTTAGGTGGAAAACTTAAGGGCAAGAGACATCAGCTCAATTTGACTAAATATGTCTATGCCTGAGCTGGTTATCTACGTTCCTTTCATAGCAAATGAAGAGAAGTAGGTATTTTTAATCTAAAAGTCATCATATCCCAAAAGCAGTCAAAAGAAACGTGCCTGAAAATGGTCACCTAAAAAGAACGCTTTGAGATAGTATCTCAAGTATGGAGATGTAAAGCCAATTGAGCTGAGTACTGTCATGGTGCAGGAATTTTTTATTTGAGAGGATTTAAAAAACAAGTTCTTTCTGCTGGCTGTGCTCTGACCGCTATGATAGAAGTTAAAAAAGTGGCATATCCTCTCTGTTGATGAAGCTTTGACATTAAATAGAAAAAGAGTCATGGAAACCAGTGAAGGGATGAGGGAACCAATTTCGATCTTTGTTCCTGGAATAATGATATGAACAGATGTGTAAATACAAAGAATTAGTCTCTATTTGTGATCACAGGCAAATGAGTTCTGTAAGAAATGCTTTGAAATTAATTCACTGATTTGCCAACACAGAATGCCCAAGAGACAGTCCATTTTAAAGAGTCCTGCTCCCACACCAGCGTAGTGTATCTCTGCTCAAAACTTTCAACAGACTGTCCAAAACTGTGATTTTTCTATGGTAGGTTCACAAATAAAGGACACTACAGTTTTTACCAAGTATTTATCTTCGACCATAAAAATAAATAACCAAAAAATCACCATCCTTTCCCACCTCCTCCAAAAGTACTATATTATCACCTTGTACTTAAAAAGCATGCAAGAAAGCAACCGGACAATATAAAATATCAAAACGTGTGTTCACCAAACCATTCAAGGAGCAGCAAGCCCTGCCCTTATACATAAAAATGCCAAGCTGAGGATTTTGTTTGTTATCTACTATCACAAGTGTAAAAAGATACAGTTAATCCAGATTAAGAGGTATAATTGTTTTTCTATTTTCTTACAGTCTAAGTTTATTTCCATTTTAATATTACATCTTGCTACCTACCCACAGATTCTTACCTAGGAATTTTTCTTTCAAAAACTTTTTAGACACAGAAACGGATTTTTTTTTTTCTTCTTTCTATTGTGACTACTGCTTAATATTTCAGTTAGAAAACTGCATCTATACTTATAGTCCCTTGGTCAGCATGTACAGAAAGAACAGAAATTTCTGAGCATCATTTTACTTCAAGCTTAGAGATAGCTGCTTTTAGCTCTGGGCTTCTGATTTAATCTGTTGGCCAAGTTTGCAGTCATTGTATAGTGTGTCTTAACACTCAAATATCTAATACTATAATGCCTGGATATTAGTTTCCTCAAAAAAAAAAAAGGCAAAAAAAAAAAGCCCAAACCAACTCCAATACATTTTGAACTGACTTCCTCTCTAGTTACTGAAATAGTTGGTAATTTCTCAGAAATTAAAATTACATTCAAGGTGAAACACACTTTCTGATGTTACCTTTTTATATAGCTCCCGTACAAATAAGATGGTGTAACCTCTAGAATAGTTTTTGCAAGAAGTCTGAGCTGAATATAAGTGTGAAGAACACCTATGTAAATTTTAAATTAATTATGTCAATTAGAAGAGCTCACAGTGTGTGTTCTCCATTAGTTGTTCACAAGGGTTTCTTTCAGTTAACATGGTTCTTTCATGAAATGAGATGTGCACATCAGTCTGCACGGTTTTCCAATATTTTAATAAAATAATATTTCATATAACGTTTCATACAACACTGCATATAATAATGCAAGGAGAGAATTAGCTCTGTGGGATAAGGTGTTTGGAGACAGAAATTACCCATAAAATCTTGCAACAAAATTTTGAAGACTGGTGTAGCTGCACATTTTTAAAAAGAGCTCTTTCATGATGAAAAGTCATACCCTCATGTTACTAAGGAAACTTATCTTTTACTAATGTCAATTACATTTAAAGTTTTTCTGTATTTTGCAGGTGATGTCCAACTTTATACTCCAAGTAAACAATATTAAGTCTTGAATTTAAAATTAGTTCAAATGTAATCATTATCACAGTCTTTCTGAATCCTCAGTATTCCAGTACTGTGTTTATATTTAATGAACTCACTCACATTCTTAGTCATTACTGACATCAGTACCACTGCATCTTCTCTTTCTTAGAAGAAACTCAAGTTTTACCAACATGACATTCAGAAGAGATTAATGTTGCCCTTGTATATGAACTCCCACCAAATATTTCTAGGTGTTTCATTGTCTATTTATCTCCTCTGCTGACTTGGACAAAAATTCACTACTTCCCTGCTGAATACCAAATCAATTGGAAAAGTGAACTTTCTATCAGCCTGTGAAAGTTATATCCTTACAATAATGACTAAATAACTTTGTATTCTGCTCCCCTTTCAATCTTCTGCCCAAGTTTCCAGAATGCCTTTAACTTATAGGCCATGCACATTCGTAATCAATGAAAATGTCCAAAAGGAATAAATGATATGTAAAAAGTGCCTATAACTATCTCTTTGATGAGAACTTGAAGAACTGCAGGTGGAACTAATTGTTCTGTGCAGTTTTGTTGAACTGTGGATGTTCTAGTAGAGTAAGGGAGAGAGAAGGGACAACACTCACTTGTGAATACATTACAATGGTACTGCCACAGATCTGTCTAATAAATACAATTCTACTTAGGAAGAAACAACTACCAATTTCAAACTCAACCTGTCAATTCAAGCTTAGGAGCTTTCAAGAGACCAATTAATCTCAACATTTGTTCATATCAAATGACTATTTCTTAAACCTGAACTCACTCAGAAGTCTATTTTAGAAAAATAATGTATTATATTCGAAAGTACCAAAGTAGCCTCAAAATTATCATGTAAATACAGCAGTTCTGAATGGAATTTAAAATTACAACAACAGTCATAAAATATTTCTTAAGAGAACGACTACAAAAGTCAATCTATTTATCGTATTTTAAGGGAAAAACTAATTGAATATTTCTCTTTATTCCCAGGCTTGAAAAAAATACTTTTACAAAGTACTATGTACATATACTTCAAATACAGAAAAGCTGTTTTCCCCTATCTTAAACAATTATAATATCCAGGAATAAATGAAAAAAAAATTGTAGAAGTAATTTTCAAAAAAGAAAAATGATGTGCTATCATACATTTCTGAAAGAAATAGAGATCGGTACAGAATACGCTTATTAGTAAGTATTTATAAAAATATTTATGATCTATTCCTAAAAGAAAGTAGTCAGTTGTGCTACAGGTTCTGTAAGAATCCATTTTGTATCTGCATGCAAACATAACGTAGTTAAGAAAAGACATATGCAATGTAGTGAATTTTGTTAGAAAAACAGGTTTGAACAAGTAAGTACCAAGTCTTGAAAGCCTAGTTTGTCTGGATACAAGCATATTGAGAAATACGTGTTCCTATTACAGGAGTAATTATTATATATTGGTTGCAAGTGCTTCTATTTTTAATTATTTTCAATTTGTTAACACAATGAAAAAATTCAAACCTCTCAAATACTTCAATATCGAAACAGAAACGTTTGTCAATTGAATCTGTCTTTCTCCTGATGCAAGATCTTAGTTTGTATATTTCTGGTGAGCTTGTGACAAGGCCATTCTATAAAACAAAACAAAATTAGCACAGGCAGTATGCTGATATACCTTGGCTTCAAATCTTAAATTTAACTGTATGAACAGTCCAAAGAACATGCCTTAAGATAGGGATCAAAATTATTTAGGAACATATACAATAATTTCTCTGTATATAAAGTAAGACTACAGCTAATAGCTTTCTGTCACATATTTGTTATTTAACCATTGTATTTCAGAAAACTCCCTAAATGCAAAACTTTACAAACATCTGCATATATAACATGGTTATACGTTACATGTTAGAACGAATATCATACAATTCTGTCAACTCTCACATGTAGATAAAAAGATTTCTAAAGAATAAAGCTGACTAACTCCTCGTTCTGGTCACCATCATTGTGAGGCCACTCTCTATAATGTTGGAAAGGCTGACGCAATCAGGGGAGTTTCTCAGGAATGGGAGAAATCAAATGTCACTCCTGTCTTCAATAAGAGTAAGGAGAAGGATATAGAATCATAGAATCATTTAGGTTGGAAAAGACCTTTAAGATCATCGAGTCCAACTGTAAACCTAACACTGCCAAGTCCACCACTAAACCATGTCCCTAAGCACCACATCAACAAGTCTTAAAAATTTTTCCTAATATCCAATCTAAACCTCCCCTGGTGCAACTTGAGGCCATTTGCTCTGTCCTATGGGGAACTACAGGCCAGTCTGCATCACCTTTATCCCTGGGAAGGCGATGAAGTGAATAATCCTGGAAAGCATTTCCAAACATATTAAGGACAGAAACGTGACTGGAAGTAGTCAGCATGGATTTAATGAAGGGGAAATCATGCAGGATCAACTTGATACCCCTCTACAATGTGATGGATGGCTCACTGGATGATGGAAGAACAAAGAATATTGTTTATCTCAACTTTAGCCAGGCTTTCCACACTACATCCTACTACAGCAGGATGTTTCCTACTACATCCTCATAGACAAACTGGTAGAGTACAGGCTAGGTAAGTAGATGGTGAGGCGGACTGAAAACTGGCTGAACTGCTGAGCTCACAGCAGAAGTGCAGCTGCAGCCAGTCACTAGTGGTATGCCCAAGCGGTCAATACTAGGGCCATTACTGTTAAGCATGAATAGGAATAAACCCAGGCACCAGGACAGGCTGGGGCTGACAGGATAGAAAACAGCTTGGCAGAAAAGGACCTGCAGGTCCTGGTGGGCAACAAGTTGACCGTGAGCCAGCAATGTGCCCTTGCAGCAAAGAAGGCCAAGAGCCTCCTGGTCTGCATCAGGCAGAGCATTGCCAGCAGGTCAAGGGAGGTGATCCTCCCCCTCTTCAGCACTGGTGAGACACATCTGGAGTGCTGAGTCCAGTGCTGGGCTCCCCAGCACAAGAGAGACAGTGACGTACTGAAGCAAGTCCAGCTAAGGACTACCAAGGTGATTAAGGACTTGGAGCGTCTGTCACACGAGGAGAGGCTGAGAGAGCTGGGACTGTTCAGCCTGGAGAAGGGGCATCATATCAGTGATTTATCTATAAATACCTGATGGGAAGTAGTAAAGGAGACTGAGTCAGATTCTTCTCAGCGGTGCCCAGTGAAAGAGCAAGAGGCAATGGGCACAAACTGAAACACAGGTAATTCCATTTGAACTTAAGAAAAAGCTTTTTTTATGGTAGTCAAATGCTGAAACAGGTTGCGGGATCTCCATCCTCAGAGATATCTAAAACCTGACTGGACACAGGCCTTGCTGACCTGCTCTGGTCGACCCTGCGTTGAGCATGGAGATTAAACTAGATGATCTCCAGAGCTCCCCTCCAAACCTCATCCATTCTATGATTCTGTGCAAATGTGATTGATTTCCTATGCATTTGCAACCACCACATTAGAGAAGTGATTTAATATGTAGTTTATATACATTTTAAAAGAAATATTTTTATTTAAATATTTATCTATGCTATATAAGACTTGCATTGCTTCATATACGAAAACAGCCTTATGCTTTGTTCACCACATTTTTTTCTTTTAACAGTTCCTGAATACTTAATATAAAACATGGAATATACAGTTCATGTATGCATTCATGGATGTGCAACTCACCACTTTCCCACCAGATTTTGTTTCAGCTATACTCATTGTAAATGTTTTTGTTCCTTTGTCGTATGTGCAGTAATGTTTCACCCAAGTAAATCCAAGAGGTCCTAGATTAAAGAGAGATAGTATTAAAAATAATTATTTTGGCATTTTATCACTATTTTAGTTGGAGTTAGATAGAGAAATGAAACATAACAGCATCCACAAGTAGCCTACAAAATTAAAAACTCCCCTAATTTTTTAATTTGAACATATTGTTCAGGTATAATTTTCAAATATTGCAGCTTGATGAGGTTGCCCAACAAAGTCCCAGCAGACTGATTTTCTTTGGCAACTGGATGGGTAACAGAATTTTACTAGGGTAGATAGGCAGGAGACAGGCAAGATCCTGAGGATTTTTCTGCCTAGGAAATACAGTTGAAGATTTTATCAACCCAAGTGAAGCACTAGGATTCAGTACTACATCCTTTCTCTGAGGGAAACCTTGAAGTCTGGTATTAGATCCAGAAAATTGGATGAAGTCATAAAGTCAGAGTGCATTTCCCTTTACTTTCAGAGTTCTTGTCAAAGGTAACAAATGTTTTTGGTAGTATCATAGGAACTCTATTCTTCTACCTGTTACCTTAAGGGAGTGGGTAAAATGGCATTGGATCAGAGACAGATTTAATCTTACGTAGTTGAACACTGGAGGGTAATTTCATTATGGAAAAAGAAAGGAAGGAAAGGAACAGTGGACTCTCAAACAATAGTGGTTTAGAGAGGAGGGATAAAATGCTGGGTGGCAGAGGTGGTGCCTTCAGCAAGAAACACTGGCCAATTTTATGCCTTGGAAGGGGTCCTGCTGGGGAAGAGGTGGCTGTAACAGTGGTGCACAACTGACAGCTTCTACAAACTAACAATTGCATGCACTCACAAGACCAAAGTATAATGTACTTAGGGATTTACTAGTCTTCTGTTTAGATAGCCATACATGAATCTACAGTGATCCCCAAGTAAGTGGATGTATGCCTTATCCTGGAGAGGTCACACCACACTTCTTAATCCTACTGCAAAGTATAGGATTTCTAATGCAGAAGATGTTTTCACTCCTGGATTACCCAGAGCTTTGCTCAGGCATTGCTGTGAACCTTTGTTCACTAAACACAAAACCCTCTTGAGCTTAAGCTCAATGGTATTTTAAACTCTGGCTGCTAATCTAGTTTAGATACAGGTATTTATAATGTGTTCTTTGCTGTGAGGACACGAAGTAAATCCTACCATTTCCATAATTCTCTCCACATCCTAGAAGTACAGCCAAGATCTCCCACAATTTTCTGGAAAAAAATATGTTTACTGTAGCACAGAGAACAAGGTAAGCTCCCAAGATTCTTACAGATAGATCTGGAGGGGTGGTGCACTGCGGAGGACAGGATAATTCAGGTTTTTGCAGTGTGACTGCTCCCCCTTGGGCCAGAACATTATGGCTATAACTACACTGGTTAATAAACAGTGCTGGCAGCATTCACAGCCACTAGGTAACACATAGTCAACAGGTAACTTGGACAAAGCTTCTTGATTTTTGAGGATAGGAAATTTAGCACAGAGGGTGGGATATTCTGTGCAAGCTGGTGTCAGTGGCAGAGTACAGCCCCATTTATTTTACTAACATTGGCACAGTTTCTGGGTACTCCATTGCAGAGACCAAACACAATGGCTGTGTGTGAAGAGGTACCAAGAAGGAAAAGTGTTTCTTTCCTCTTGGACAGCATTATGCTTCAGAGCCTCGCATTCAAACATGGCCCCTCTCTGCAGAGCCATCACAAATGTAGGTGCCAAAGTAAAATACATATATATAATGCAGTACTGTAACTACTGCTTAAAGTCAGAATAGGAAAGGATACTTTCAACGCACATGTGATTTTCCATTTCATTTCAATGGGAGTTACTCATGGGAAAAATATGATATTGATTTTTCAAAGTACAGTATATCTGGACCTTTTAATTTTTTTTTAAATGAAAGAGCTCTGAGTTAAAAAAAAAGTATTTTATGAGTTTTGTGTTTGCTTTTTGAAAAAAATGTGAAGAGTTCTATAAAAATGAAAGGTGTTAAAAACAAACTTAGTAGTTTTGCTATGGATACAATGGCTTTGCCTTCTAAATGTAGCCTTCCACAAAGGTGGTGGATATACCAGAGATTGTATCAGTCATGCAAATCAGATGTCTGGCAATCCACAAATGTAGGTGTGGAAATTTACACGGTCTGTTACGCTGTCTTGGAGAAAGTTCTCCCATTGCCTGCGTTTTGCAGGAAAGTAATGTCATGAATTGACCAGTCAACTGGGTACCCAGCCTCAGAAGTCAGCTGTTTTGTTCCTATATTGTAACTTATTTTCACTTAGCAAAACAAAATCTATAATAATGTTAAATCAATTTTTCCTCTGATGGCATTTCATTAACTCTTTTAACATATATAAGAAGGATGAGCACTCTCAAAGCAATTTTAGATGAGTTTAGAAGTCATCTGTTTTTCATTAAAATTTGTAGCCAGAAGCCTACATTGCAACTTTAAGTCTGTTACTCATGACCATCCATTTGAATAAAAACAATTTATGGCCTACTACCATTTTTTCAAAAAACGTATTTACCACCATGCTTATCATCAATAAATATATACAGGATTTAGTTTTACTCTCACAAATAGCAAGTATTTAACCCAGTTGTCCAAAATTTCACATGAGCCTATGTAACTAGTACCTTCCCCACTGACACAGAAATTACAGACCCTGCTACTCTTACTCCAGAATAAACTAATGAACAAATTTCTTTTCAGTAAGAGGATGTCAAGTTGGCCTCTCACTATGTAATGAAGCACAGCATGTGCCCAATGCTTCACTCCTTTTCTCCCTCCCCCATTAGCAGGGCTCAGTGTAATTTCCACTTAACACAGGTTTCTTTTATCATTATTACTCAATTAAAACATAGAGGGTCTTCTTAAAACTTTCAGTGCTACTGAGGGTAAAAGTGGCTGAGGTTAACTATGATAAGCATTGAGGTTTCTTTCTTTTAGATCACATATGGAATAAAGATTAATTTCACGATGTTATTTGGAAAATCAATTATCTATAACTCCATGTAGTCTCTTGAGTTATCATCTGAAAGGGGAGCAATGAAGAAGATATCCTCAAAACTGAGGTCAACTGGGGTCAAGTCTGACACGGGAATTCTATATCCAGATGCCTTCTATTTATTTTTAGATTGAGAAATCAAGTGCAAAGTTGTATTTAATAATTTTTGTATGAACGTCAAACTTGCACAAGCTCGTACACACTATCTCAAAACACTGCTATATACTTTCCTAGTGTCAGGCTGATTCCACAGCAAATAGAAAAATAAATAAATAAATATATAAATCTGGGTACCCCATGCAATGAAAACTATTTTACTGAGGGTTTTGCATGATCCTGCCTAACACAGCTAGTTTGGCTTAGTTTTCTATACTGGTTAAGAGTGTAAAACAGTGGCAGCTGATATTTCAGGTGACATATAGTTTTGAATTGTCCCATTTGACTTTTCACATATTTCCTGGTTCTGTTTTCATTCATAGCATGATTTATTGCTAGGCTCTTCCAAGTAGTTTCAGACACTTAAGACAACTTTAGTTCTACTCCTTCATTTAGTTCACAACTTCATTCTCATGTCTCATGAAGTGAATAAAACATAGGATAGATTTGTAGCTATTTTGAAGCTGTCAGACTGTATTCAGATGGCTTTTCTTCTTACACCTTTGTTTTCCATTATGTGCATGTTCATTTACTCTTAAGGTGGTTGGTACAAGGTAGAAGTTGCTCCTGCTGGGTGAACTATAGGCCTTGTTCAAGCAGAGAAAGTACAGGAGACAGCAGAGTTTGGCAGGTAGAGCCAAAGCAGAGTGCTGGGAGCTTGCAGCTTCTGCAGCAAGGCATAGGGCAGCCAGCCAGAGCAGAGCTTGCTACCAGTCAGCCACTGGGGTGCTGGGGTGGCCAATAGCAGGGACCTATCCACAAGGACCCAGGGGGCAGGAGTTGAGTTGCTTACAGGTGTTTTGATCACATGCCATCTGACTGTAGCTACTCTGAGTGCTTTTTGAAAAGTTAAACACTTACTTTTCTTTTGAACCTCTAAATCATTTGGAAAGCAACCATAGCAGAAGTCTGCAGACATTCAAACACAGAGCTGTTGTGTTGTCCTGCTAACTAAACCGTCTTCTCATCCTTGCATTGGTTGCTGTGCCTTTCAAATCAAATTAAAAGGTACATCTGTTTTACTCACGTTTCTCCTGCACATAGAGATAGCCTTCCATTGTCCATTGACTTGGTGGTCTGTAATCCTGGTTGGCTGATTTCATTCTTTGCATGAGTCTCTCCACTTCCTGCCTAGTGCTTTCAAAGTTATTCCGGGTCTAATACCCGGAAAAAGAAACAAACAAAGAACCACATTATCTCATGCAAGTACTAAAAAACAATGAAGAACTAATTACTAATAATGCCAAGGATACTGTATCAGAGACCAACAGAAGCATTTGCCGGAGACATAAAAGGAAAAAAAAAAGCAATAAAGAATAATACTCTTCATTGCTCTAGAAGCCTAGGAATAACAGAGTAATGAAGAGTTCAACTTAAACACGGAAGTGTAAAGGAAACAGCTGAGAATAGTAACGTTCCTCTTTCTGCAGGTCACTAACCTCAGAAAGGAGGTCATTTCATATCTTTAGGTATGCTTACACAGTATTTTGCAGACAGATGCAGGCTTTCTCTCTATGTACTCTAGGATACACAGACAGAAGCCAGGCTAAACGAGAAGCTGCTGATAGCATAGCCCCAAACCTGAAGTAGTAAGTCCCACTGAACCACTTGAAGTACAGTGCAGAAAACATGACTTTGGGTTAATGCCAGGCTAATGCCTCTAGATGGCTGTGGTCTCTCCACAAGAGGAAGAGACAAATATACTGTGTATCTGTATCTGCAGTCCACAGCTGCTGATACCCAGAATAGTCAGGTTACCGACACTGTCATGAACATTTTTTGATAGGACTATGCGAACACCACAGTTAAGTATAACTTAAATTTGCTAGGTAAGAAACAGGTGACAAGTGGCAGAACTGTGCCAAAAGCATGGAAGGACTGTGTCTGTCCTAAATATCGCGTGTGTAACCAGGCATCTGGCCAAGCAAACAATTAGGTACAAAGGTGGGTTATGTGTATTTGCTATCTATATACATGTAAATGGACATTTTTTCCTGTTGAATTCAGTGAGGCCAGGGTTTCCGTCCACACACCTAGCACAGTATAATAGAGGAGAATTATTATGAGGTGCCAGAGGTTTGATAGGTTGCTACTAATATGCCAGATGTTGAACACTTTGTTCATACAGGTAATAGAAAAGAATAAAGATTTTTGTAATGTTTCTGCAAAGTCATCTTATGGACTCTAATCCTGACTAGTCAGAAAGATACTTTCAGGACTTTATACACTGGTGAATACTTTCCCCTTTTTGTGGACCATTCACGGAGTTGCACACTAGTAATAATACACATGTTAAATCTTCTTCTTGAACACAAACATTATTATTAGAGGCAGAGGTAAAATTCTCCTCTGAACTTTTCAGATGGTATCCTTAGGGTGAAGTATCAGTTCAGACCAAACTTAACCGAGGTCATTTTGAGACCTTCAAAAGGCCATGCCATTGAAGGGAAGAATGTCCCCATTTTGAGAGCTTATCTCTGTTTGTCTGTTAGGTTTTTAACTACTACTTTTAAGCAGCCAGGACTTTGAATCAAATTATAGAAGACAAAGCCAAACGGACATACAAAGTACACCACTGGCCAGCTGAAACAGTGAAAGCAACAACAGGTCATGTTAGGACATGGTGACTGGTTAAAAGCTGTTGGTCTGCCACTACTCTGCTACTCCTATGGCTGTTACTGCTCCTGCTCTAACCTGTAGGACAATTTTAAGAACAGAAACAGCAGTTCAGATCAACTATTCTCCAAGACCTTAACACACAATGCAATAGAGAGGAGTACTTTTGACAGCTACAACAGACAGGCTGAACACAATTTTCCCTGAA
>NW_008824231.1:5676538-5698614 GCF_000699105.1 Pygoscelis adeliae | reverse complement strand
GGGGTGATGCTCTGAGTGACAAGTCAGTAGATAGCCCAGCTGGCAAAAGGAAGCTGTGGATCTAGATCTGGAGCCAGAATTCAAACTTCTGTGTAACAGCAGTGAATGATGTACTGTATACCACTATATCTTCATGTATATGTTTCTCTGATGTATAAATATAATAAAAAATAATATCATAACACATTGTTTCTTCTGCCTAAATTTACATCTCCCTCTACCTCTGTAGTCTATTTACAACTTCAAGTTGTACTTAATAATATTTAAGAAGAGATTAAGTTAAAGTATTGCTTAATTAACATTGAAATGGAAAAAATCCTTTAAGAATTCTGTTTTTGTAGATACGAACATGGAAGATACTAACACATTCTGACTTACAATACCAGTTTTGGTCTGTGCTGTGGGCTCATGCTCCTCTCAGAACTTGCCATATTAAAGTAAATAAATCTCTGGACAGAAGCACATTTTTCACCCTTTCACTGAAACTGTGCTGTGCAACAACACTGACCCCTTGTGCCTTTATCTGAAAGAGACTTTGTAGCAAATACATAATTTGAAAGGACAAGGGGCTGAGATGCTCTAGACAGAGAACATTTGCATTTCAATCCAAAAGGAAAAGGTTAATAATCTGGAAGGTTTTGCCTTATTTCCCCAAGCAGCGTTTTAAATGGGATCTATACCTACATAGGAACAACAGACATAAAAGAGGAAGGGGCTACAGAGGTGTGCTGCACATATTTAATTGCAGCAAAACCTGAAAGAGTGCAGTACTCCTAAGAATGCAGATCTACATTAACAGTGCTAAGACAATGCCGCCTTCCAACTTTGAGGCAACATATGCCTCTCTAATAGCAAAATGCTACAGTGTTTTATTTTCCAGTAACCCACGGGGAATAGCAGTTGAGCACAGAAAAGTGCTCTTGTATTCGCAGACCTGTTTCATATTCCCTAAGTTCAGTGGCCAAGCCACTATCCACAAAAGCTGATGTCAGATCTTCTAAACTGTTGTAGTTTTGATTCTAGTGGAGCTACAAAAATTTCTGTTGAGAGAGTATATTTTCTTGAAAGAATGAAATGGGAAAGAAATGGAGTCACCCCAAAAATACAGCATTTGGAGTAAATGACAGATGATAGAATTCCTTCACTTTTTTTTAATTTGTTCTGTACTCTGAAGTTACTTGTCATGAAAAATGTAGGGCTGGCCCAATATTAACAGGTTGAACTTCACTTTTTGCCTTAAAAGCAAGTGATAGTGGTTCTAATGCAAATCAGATGTAAAGATGTTTTGTATCTACTTACTTGTATGTCCATGGAAGGGTAATATCTGAGTTATATAGTGAAATAAATATACACTTGTATACAGCAGTTATGATGAGTGGAAAAGTATGCTGATTAAATGCATTTTTGTTATTTCTGAAAGCTACAGAATTTTTGGGCACAGTTAATCTCATATGGCTCTTACTACCAAATTCAGACCAATCAACAGCAAAAGATCCATCTGCGCAGTTGAGAGTAACTCTCTACACAAATAACAGACTCTTTCTTCTTGTGGAGCGTAACGCTCATGAGAGCTGCTCACTGTGGAGGAAGGCCTTACCAGTTCTCTGATGCAGATAAAATAAATCCAGAGAGCAGCCAGAGCATGGCTTCGCAAGTATGCTTTATACTCAGTGGGAAGCTAGCAGACAGCAGGACAAGCTTTTTGCGGCAATCTGTGATCTTAAAGAAACAAACTGCATCATTCTATACCAGCTGGAGCATTTTTTGGACATCCACTCACTCCAGAAGACAGGCCCCACTCTCAAGAAAGCATTTACACGGGTTTAAACCTATCTGGACTACTGTGTTTTCTAATCAAAACTTGTCTGCTGTCCTGCTTTTCTGGTTCTCGCTCCCAAAATTTTGACCTAGAAATCACAAATTGACTATCTGAAGATTAATTTTCCCCAAGTTATTTGCTGACAAGAATCTTCATTACATTAACTTACCAAAAATAACTTTTGCCTGTTCATATAATAATTTGATTTCAGCTTACTAAAACATTGCACGATTTAGAGTTCCAATGAACTCTACGAGACTACTTTAATATCCTGAAATTAAATTAGCAAACAAAATGGTGTAAATACAAATCATCCTTACATTCTGCAAATTGAACTGCAGCTGCTGCTTGTATGGTGCAAACTCCTGAGCCAGTTCATATCCTTCATGGTAAAATGTAAATAATCCTTGAAGAAAGGCCAAGAGCTGAAAAGGTAAAATTGAGAAGCATTATGTATTTTTAACATGCGCTTTTAATGCTATGTAACACAAATAGAACATACAGTAACTTATAAGGAATAGGTATTGCCTGAGATAGTGAAAAAAATAGTTCTTAGCAACTGCTACACACTTCTTCTATTCAGGTGAGTATTAGAAAGCAAAAAATAAAGACAGTTGATTTTCTATTAGTTTTCAGCAGCAAAATACAGCAAACCATCAGCAAAAAGCATTCTGTGTCTTTGTTCCTGAAACACTAAGCTTTCATTACTCGCAATAGCAAAGCTTTGCTGAGCAAGGAATCCATGGTCAGACCTTAAGAAAGAGAGGTGTTAAACAGGCTTTTGTGCCATGAAGTTGTCATTTCCATAATAATTTAATTCACTGTCGTAGTCATTTTGTCCACTATTTCAGCTGGAGTCTTTGATGGTGTGCATTTTCCAAGTTTATACTTTCAGAGTTCAAGGCTTTTTTCTTCAAAATATTTTTTCACTTTCTTCATAGTAATTGCTTGGGCTATGACCTATTTTCCACAAATGAGACTCTTGAAAGTATGTTTTGGACAGCTTAATACAACACAAGAAATCCAGACTATTTCTTCCTGCTCTGAACAAAATGCAAACTCTACCTGGTATGTCTGTGACCAACTCCAACAGACCAGTTGAAGTCAGTACATATCCAGTTGAAAATTCTTTTTAAAGTTTGCTTTAAAATAATGTTTAAGTACTAAAAAGTGCAACTAGGTTTCCTGAATGCTTATTTTAGCTGTTGAATTAATGCATTCCTACCACCTATTAGTTTTAAAAGCCTTCTAACTTAATTCTGTTCTAAATTTAAAACATGTTTTGACATTGCCGTAAGTCTTCTTACCTGCTATTAAATAACAAGCATTTAATTTTTTATAATGGACTGTTTTCTTTGTATATATAATTTAGCTTACATACAACCAAGTAAAGAAAACAATAACAAAAAAGAGATATTAACTTGGATGTACAATAACAAAAGCTACAACAACAGGACAGATTTATCTTGGTATGTTACAGCCATTGAAAAGCTAATCATCTAGGCTAAGTAACTGGCTGTCCAGGCTGCCTCCTAACTCAGTAAAAAAACACAGGTATTCAAGGCCATAATTCTTTTTCCTTTTTCAGACTTCTCTTTCAGGACGCGATGAATGATCCAATGGAAACATTTATCTCTCTCCATCGACTATTGAAGTAGCCTACACTCAGGCAACAAAAATGCCATCATTCATATTTAATGCACTTTTCTTTGTGTTACCAGTACCATAGATTATTTTAAGTGAAACAGCTTAAAAATGTAGCTTTTACTGTGTTTACATTTTCTTTAAATTTACACTCAGCCCAACTTGAAGAAATGTAGTTAAATTGTTCTGCCCCCCTCTTTTCTACAGCTCACTAGGAGACTGCTGTACTAAGGCAACACATATATTTCAGGGGAATAGCTAAAATAATATTTTGCAATTTTAAAGCCCCATCCATTTCAGCATCACAAGACATTCCACACCCTTTAACGTGCAAAATTACACAGCTTGACCGATGAGAGATCAAGAACGCAGCTCTCTGGGCAGAGGCGCTAACATGATGACTTGCTGCTACCAGACTGAAGTCTTGCTCTCCCCTTCCCGTTCCTCCTCCCTTTCCCCATTCAGCTTTGTCATGCACCCCGCACATCCTTGTGCCAGGTCTGGCATTGCTGCGCCCTTCAGTGAGCATCTCTGCCTTGGGAAGCCTGCTGTTTTGCTGCATTAGTAAGTTAAAACAGTTCGAGGTTAACAGACCATCAGTGCTGGCACAAATAGAAGCATGAAGGCATGGCTGGGAGAAGGACTTCCCCCTTGTTTTTTACTGGTATTGCAGGATCAGATGAAACCCTGGCCTCAGGCAGAGGTGGTGAAAGCCCATGTCTGCCCAGTAAGTTGGTCATGGAGGCTGAAGAATCGAGAAGATCCTTGGGCATAAAAGCCACTTTTTGTGGGGCCTCTACAATGGGAGCGAATTCCTGAACCCACCATCAAACAAACAACGAAGGCAACACAGTCAAGTGAAGGGCTCCACAGCTTGTGTAAATTGTCTCAGCTTTACATGATCATCTGCCCAGCTGAAATCATTATCTCAGTTAAGGACCTGGCCCTGCAAGTCTCCTACTGGTTATTCAAGTGGTTCTGAGGAAGGTCCAAATAGAACAATTCATCTTAAAATCTCCAATTATGTAAATGGATAGAAAGAGTTCTATAATTTTAAGGTTTATAATGTAATTCTAGAAAGAATTACATAAAAGAAAGAAAAGAAAGAAAACTAATCTTCCTTTTTTATGAATAAAGTATAAAATAAGTAAGTAAATTACAACCAAGGCTCTGCTCTGGCTCCAGCTGTGCAAAGCCCCTGCCCACAGGCTAGATCCAGTTACTCATCCATGTCCCCAAGTACAGCAGCATAACTACTCCTGGGCTTACTCTGACTTGTTTCAGGATTAACTTAACCTGTAACTAGGAGCGTCCTGCTAAACCCACCCCTTTCAGCTAAAGAAGCACTGCAGGAGCAATATGAATGCTCAGCAAAACTGCAGCCAAAGCAGAATGTTAGAGCTACCAAAATTATAATAAAGGAACTAGTGGGAGAAAGTTTCAGTATATGTCATCTTATGCCTGAATTTTAAAGATCAGGTTAAAGGGCACTTCTGGAGAATGTACTGTAAACCGTTTAAATTTCAGCTTAAATACTTAAAGAAAACCATTTT
Source organism: Pygoscelis adeliae (assembly GCF_000699105.1). Taxonomy (NCBI): domain Eukaryota; kingdom Metazoa; phylum Chordata; class Aves; order Sphenisciformes; family Spheniscidae; genus Pygoscelis; species Pygoscelis adeliae. The sequence continues at coordinate 5,693,598 of NW_008824231.1, read as the reverse complement.
CCACCATACAAAACGCTTTTACAGAGTACATGGAGAAATACTGAGGAGGAAAATATTTAACACAAGAGGGCAGCAAAGCTGAATTTATCAGAAAGCAAAAAAACAGCAGCAAAAAAACCCTGAGAAAAATCTGAATGCATTTTAGTTAAAGTACTGCTCAGATATTCTGGCAGTTGTGCATTGCAGAGGATCTGGCCTTGAGGTTCTCTTGGTCAAATACTCTCTGAGCACTTAGAAAAACAGAAATAAAAGTAAAAATACGCTTATTTTATGCAAGCCTATTCAAGTTGAAACAACTGACACTGAGGATGGTATTTGCTTCTATGTATGTGTCACTAGTGGTGGAAGAACAGGGATCAGAAAACGCTCTGTACTCAATGGGCCTGTGCTGTTAAGACATCTTCATAACCACTTCCATCAGGACAGGTACAGCCATAGCATTACATGGAGGAGATCTAAAAGCCAAGGACTTTTGCCCTAGGCTTATGTTCACAAGTGGGGTTTTCTTTCTGCTGGTGTTACAAGTGGCACTGCTGCTAAAGGCAGGATTATAATTTTAAAGAGATTTATATTAAATAATATTTATTATATTAAATAATAAAGAAAAGAAAACCAGCCCTTTTTTCTTTCAAAAAGGATTTTCAGAATGTATTTTGAGATGGTCTTCACATGTAAAGAGGTGATTTGTTTCACCAAACATCACATACAATGCCTGATGTGTTCATATCAACAATTTTTCATTTCAACAAGTGCCTTATAGTTATCTCAATATGAGTATCTAATCAGTTCCATCAATAAAAAGCGAGGTCTGAACTCCGTAATACAATGCTATTCACTACCCCAGCGCCGCGAGGATTTCAACACAGAACCTGAAACAAAATCCAAGCACTTCTTGAGACTGTATTTATTTTTATGTAGAGCTGGTGACCTCAAGACTGCCTGGTCATTTCATTCTCACAGGAAGAAGACTGTACTTAGGTTTCGGATAGGGGAGGAATTTAACCTTTGGCCTGCAGCACATCAGCCAGAAGTCCCTGTCTCCCTGGTTTCATTTTATTTATAAGTAGATAGCACCAGAAGGTACTTATCCATCAGATTAAAGTGAATGTAGTTAATAATGTAGAAAATCCAAGGAAGAGGAAATTGAGTTTAACATCTACAGTGAAGTCTCATGGAACTGCATGCAATTACAGGCAGGGTTTGTTGGTTGTAGTTTTTTATTTTTTTCTTAAAATAAACACTTCTGGACTTTCATGACATTTAACGGACCACCCTCACATTTCAGATAGCTTACTGCTTATGAGCTGTGTGCCCTGATTCCTACAGGCCAAGGAAGTCCTGGCATTGTTGAGGGACAAAGCGGAGCTCTAGGAAGGAGTTTGTATTTCTCCTAACAACCATAACATCCTCAGAAAGCTGCGTTGGTTTGGACTATCTTCTCTGGGCCCACAAGGGCAAAGCTAGGAACAGAGATTATTGTCACTTACTTTGTTTTGTTGTTTAACTTGCTGTAAAGCAAATTTTAAAACTAATTTGTCCTTGAGAAAAAGTTTAAATTCATGATCTGTACGAAAAGATTTAGGTTGTTTTTTTTTTTTGGCTTGAAAAAAATCAAGATCTAGGAGGATCACAAATAGGCAGCTGTCAGTTATTCACACTCTAGTACACATTAGTGACTCCTTGAGACAAGATGCAGAGAGCAGCAGAGAAATCCAGGGCCTGAGGAGCAGCTGCAAAAGTCTACTCTGAATATTATAATCCTCTATCCAAAGTATGTCATTAACATTTTGTACCTTAAAATCTCTCCCCATTCTCCGCCAGGAAGGAACATTCTCCACTCTTACCAACTTCTACTGTCCTACTATCCCAGGTGTAACCCACCTGGCAATTTTGGCTAGACTACTTCTCCCACTCTGGTTCCCAGACGACCCTTATCTTTTGGCTTAGACAAACTGAAGATCTTGGAAGGAGCTCCAGCAGATCATTTGCTTTTCAAGTTCTATTCCCATGTCATGAACTTATCCTTCTTCCATGTGGGCATCACAATTTCCTCCTTCACTGCACTTACAGCCTTTCTTTTATTTTGTTAAACTCTCCTTCAAAGAGTCTATTAGTAACACGTCAGACTGAGAATTATATGGAGACATGACACTGAGCTGATAAATCAGAGACACAGGCAGCACACGCACTAGGAGGCCCCACAACTAGCAGAGCTCCTGAAGAGGAATGTGTATATAGACACTCCACCAGGCATCTTCTAGCATCTGAACATCCATAGAGCACAGAAAGGAAAATGAATAATACGGCACTTCTTTTGATATGTGACCTAAAGTGTTAGGCTTTGTCCTTATCTACTTGCATCTAGGAGCACACGCTCATACTTCCAACATCACTTACATAAACTATGCATTTTTAGAAAGCCTATTTTGAAGACTTTTTTTTTTCTTTGTCTCATGGTATTGCTGATGTGTATTATAATTCACTTGGCATACTTTGCCGTATGGGTTTTAGTAAACGCTTTTATTCCAGCATGTTGTATGCAAGAGACTAGAAACAAAAAATTAAGAATTTTGAAGGTTCAAAATTTTATAACTGATGTTATAGTTTAAGCGCCATTTATATTCAGAGTGATTATAAAAAAATTCACACCTGGAGCCAGAAGACACTACCTGCAAGGGCTATCATTACCAGTCACCAAAGTATTTCCCGTACCTGTGTGCAACAAACAGCATACCAGGCTAAAATGCCTACAGATCTGACACAGGATGGCAACTGATCCACTCAAAAGAAAATTTTACCTATTGGATGTGTACAACTGGTGACAAAAATACCCAGGTCCACAAGACTAAGTTTACCAGTAACCTCCCCTGCATTCTTGCTCAGTATCAGCACTGATGAACTGATAAATAGCTCTTTCATTTTGGTAATTCATAGCTGCTGCTGTGATGGCTGACATAGTGTGGGGACAGCTCCTGGTCAAAAGGATAAAGCTCAGTATCTCCAGCTAAAATATATAAAATCAAATTTATTCTTCCTTTCTGTCTAGCACATAGGATGAAAGATGCCCTATTTTAACTATATGCAATTGCACAATAGTATTGCCCGATGTACAAAGTCTTCTCAATACAGAAAGTTTCTATTACTTTAAAGGAGCATAAAGTCTCGTATACCAGGGTCAGAGCTAGGTCAAGGTTGCTAGATTTTTCAAGGATGTGAGAGTTTTGCAGAAGTAGACCGAGAGAGACACTCCGGATTAATCTGTGACAGGTAGAAAAATGTTCTTATTTATGAATCCGAGCAAAGTTTTAGTCTCTAAGATTTGGCAGCTGTATGCCATAAAGATAGGATTTCTGTAAGTACTGCTTGCTGAATCCAGGTTCATTGGTTTGCATCAATGTCAAACATTCACTATACAATACATTCTCATCTCATGGAAAGAAGGCATCTGAGAAGCTCTTCTTGGTGACATTGGGTGTTAGAGATGCAATTCAACCTGTTTCACAGTCAAGAGTGCTGCTTTGGTTAGTTACAAGGAAGCTGGCGTGGAGAGAGAGTTGTTGTTATACTTGTCACGTTCCTCTTTCACAACGGATACTCTGCTATGCTCAGTATGCTTAATGGGAAGGGACATTGGAAGTTCTCTGTCAAGGGCTACAGGTACTAACTAAATAAAGCAATTGGCAAGCTAGTCCTGTATGACATGAGCAGTAGTAATACTACTAATATGCCACAGAAATATGCTAGCACATCATATTGAAGCAGCTTTTGGTACTGGCTGACCCAGAAGATAGTTAGGGGTGGGGGCAGAAACACAGTCCAGGAGAAAATGCTAGATCTAAATATGGACTTTGAAACACAACTTCATCTTCCTCTTTTATGGCGTGTCAACATATGCTTTCTTTTATGTGCAAAGTAAACTAAAGACAAATGACTCCACCAACAAAAAAATAAACATCTATCCTACAGAAAAAACAATTTTTCGCTTTATTTCATGTATAACTTAGAAAAACTTATGTGTACACTGCCTACATGGAATATTTAAATCCAAAACTTGGCTCAAAATTTCAGCCATGAAACCATGGTATTAGGAAACATCCATTATATGTTGCACAGACACAACATTACATGTTGTCCCATTAAAATGTTACACACACCCCAAGTCATCAGACACTTCACTTCACAGTAGATATGATACTCTTATATAAACCTTTAATAAACATGGAAAGTGCCCAAGCTAAGATCTTACTGTCTGTCTACATACAAACAACCTGCGATCACAATTTAAAAAAGGAAGCAAAAAAATAGATATTTAAAATTAAATTTTCAGCTTTAAATGCATGCATTCTAAAGAAAATAAAACAGAAATCTTACAGGTTCAACAAATTCAAATTTCTTTTTCTCTTGTACTTCTTGAATTTTAAAAACATATTCTAATGATGCTTCATAAAAGTTTTGATGTTCTCTATCAATCTGTGTATCTGCCTAAAAGACAAAATGAAATACAGACAACATTAATTTACTCTCATGATTGCTTTAAAAACAGATTTTGTCATTAACAAACAGATCTTCCATAAGATTACTTTACAAGCTTCATGGGGTTCAGTTTTCTTCCTGAAAATTAGAATACCTACTTAAAATAGCTAAATGCAAGTTTAAGAAGCTAACATTACACACTGTAGCCTCATTCCTTTTCCCCACACCTTTTGATTTCCTCTTCGTTTTTGCACTTTAATATTCTAGTTTTTAGGAGAGCCTGGAGGGAAACAAAGAAAGGCGGCAGCAGGAACTCTGTCCCTGGTATATGGAAAGTTTAGAAAAAGAAATAGAAGAGAGTAGGATAAGAATTAGAGAGAGACAAAAAGATTAATATTTCTATTGAAATGTTTGAGTATCACACGCACTGAAATATACCTATTTCTCAACCTCAAATACCTTCCCAAGAAGGTACAGACTGTCTCTAACAATGACATCTTGCAACTTATTACTTCATTGTATGAGTCGCGTGCTCTTGGAATATAAACATATTTAAGCCCTTAACCTCATAAATCAATTATTTTTCATGTTTTCATTTTCAAATGCAAGAACTACAAGGCAATATTTGTGCCTGAGTAATACCACCCGCCATGAAGATCCAGTACCAAAACAAAGTCTTCTGCCTAAACAACTAAAGAATTAACTCTTATCAGCTGATAAAGAGTAATAGGCTTTCATCTTCAATTTAAACAAGCCATGGGAGAGGGACCTAACAGACAAGCAGTGTGGTATGTGGATAATGCCTAAAGAAGAGATGCAGATTACATTTTAATTCATCCTTCTTCGTAACAAATAATTTTCTCAAGCAAATCCCTTTTGGGCTGCATTAGTTAGGTTTTGGTCTTAGGTCACAAAGAGATTTTATCAAGCATTGGCAATATGAGTAAAACCAGTTCAGCTATTTTTGACATATGCCAGTTAAAATACAGCAGTATACTTCTGTATATTCTCTAGTTCAATTCTGGCATTAAAAGTAACAAATATGGAAAAATTGGAAAAGCTAAATGTTGCCTTTGCTTGATAGCAAACATTGAAACAGCAAACATATCATAAAAGAGGTTTAGTACTTTTAACAGTACAAGTGCAAAAAGTCAGTGTTTTCCTTCAGGCAGGATTTGGTCATCGATAGCACCATATATAATTAGCATTGCTTCTTAAGGATATGCTACTACCGTGATTTGGCCGCACAGGCTCTTAACCATATTGATCCACTTCCCCAGCGCAGTGCTCTAGCACTACTTCGAAGTATGGGCTTCAACAATATGTTTCACATGATTCAGTACTAGCATTTCCTTCCCATGCCTATAAAAAACTAATGAGGAGATTAAGTACGAAACCTAATATTATGAAGCAGAAATCAGGCACTCAAAATTCCAATAATCAAGTGCTTTACCACAGAATTAACTCTGCCATGTGCCATTCATATAGCATGTTCGGCTACAGTTTTCTTTGATACTCTGTGTTAATAGTTTTATTTCACAAAAATTATATCACCAAGGCAATGCTACATAGTTGAACAGAACCAGGTGCCACCACTTTGGGACATGATCCAGCAAGCCCTTGCTCACAGAAGTGCAGTCAATAAGCACTTGAGACAGACCTCAGCTCTCACATTTAATTGTCAGCAAATAACAGAATCTAGTTTTAGAAATGAGCTCTTTCAGGCTTCGACTCAGAAAAAGTATTTAAACACCTAATAAAATCCATCTCTATTCTGAACAGCATTTAAGCAGACTGTAGTTGTAATGATACTTACGACAACCAAGTGCCATCTCAAATATGCATGGGTTCCTAAATTAAGGCTATAATCACCACTAGTGTACAGGGACTAAATCATAATTTCCAAAATATATCTTCTGTAGAAGCTTATGAATTTTATGTAAACACCGAGGATTCAGATATGTAAGTACCACTTTGAAAGTGATTTTGAAGTTTCAAAAGCTGAAAGGATTTTCACAAGTTTTTCTATGACTTCAAACTGCATGTGAAAAATAAAAAGAGTTGATGGATATGATTTTGAGTTTCTACTTGTATGATATCTAGTTATAGTGAGTAATATTTTCATTGATGTAGGATATCACTAAAATGTATACCAGAACTTCACATAAGCTTGGAGACTGAAGCCTTTGCTCTATATTTATGCCTGATTCTGGAACAGGTTTCAGAGAAATAAAATCAGGAGTTCATTAACTTTTTCACATCACTCAATTCTGACTGTCTTCTGCTCCACCGTGGACTTCTGTAGGCAGTGAAAAGACAGTATTATGAAGTTTCTTTCTGATGCTAAAGGAAAAAAAGCCTAATCATCTATGTAAACTGCATAAGCAGTCTTGCAGACTCTTACAATATCCAATACATTTCAATTAGATGAATATATGCAAACCATTCTCTATAGAATATGTTCAGACCATCAAACTTTAGATGCCTAATTAAGGTGCTCTCAATTGCACTCAAGTGAGATATGTAAAATAGCCCAATACAGTATGAGAACTACTCCTTGTGCATCCCAGTACTCTTTAATCCACATAATGTGATGAGGTACCAAGAAACCTCAACAATTCAAAGAAACAGCGGGTTAAAAAAGAAGTATTCTTCAGTGTGACAGCAGCAGTCAAAAAGTGGTATTCCCATCTCACTAAAAGCATGACGTCAGCTTAGGGCAAGGAATTCCCTTCACTTGCATTAAGCACGAAAGCCCCAGCTGCCAGCACCATTCCATTCTTTGCTCGTGCCCTGGCTCTGCTGTGGGCTGCTCCAGCGAACTCTTCCTGGACATATAGGCTATAAATGGGGCTCACCCAAACCACTCTGGATGTGAGTCAACAGCTATCACTTGGATTTCAGGCCAGGAATTGGTGCTTAGCCTCCTTTTATTTACAATACAGATACAGGCCAAAAGGCTCCCTGGTTAATGTTTTTGGTACTGATTTGCTATTGTACCTTCTGCTTATGGTGGATCTATGTTGCTGATGCAGCACACTCACAGCTGCATAAAACCGGGGAAGACAGAAATGACAAGTTATGCCCTATATGCTTTACAAGTGGGGCATCCAGAAAAGCAAAAAACTCAGCCTCAGTTACAAGATTTTAAATCCAGAGATGTCACTTAAGGACACAGTGGAAAAATTTACTCTGGTTTTCCATTAGTTTAAATACTTGAGCCAAATCCATTGTTATTCTACCACAGTTTATTAGATTCACAGTTGTTACTTTTCACTTCAGTTGCTCTTTTTAGACTTTAATTATTCTCATATCTCAAGAGTAAAATATTTTATTATATTTTATTTATATTCTAGAGTAAATTGGTGCTTAAGTTCACTTTTCTGCATTTTGGTACAAAATTAAGTGGTTTTTTTTTTCTCAGCTGGTGCTTAGCCTCTAACAGAACTGCTTCTTCATCAATACACAGGATATTTAGGAAAAGTGAAAGCTGTATATATAAAACTTTTACATACAAGTGGAACAATTAACCAATCCTACATAACTAATGTGTTATCTAGACTGTTTATTATATAGACAGCTATGGCAATTCAGGAGTATAAACATTATTACAAATTTTGAATTGCTAAGCCTCATTTAATTCAAATTATAGTATTATTGTTAAACATGAAAAAAAATCCTACAATTTGTGACTGATGGTCACATCTTCTGTGAAAACTCCATCAGCAAACTAATCCCCATGATTTAAGAGTCACCATGACAACAGTAATCACATCACAATAATTTTTAACTACTTTTGGCACAAACCCCAAAGTGTTGTTGATATCAAATTGCTGGTTTACTGTAACTTGCCTCAAAGACAAATCATAATTATTTTTACCAGCATACTGAAAAGCCCTGGAATCTTCCTGTTAAACTAGAAGTCTTCATGGTTTGTTTTTTTTTAACAGGAAAGAATTAGCCATGCAGATTCTTCAAAGCTGAAGTTGTGGATATAATTTCAGGGCATGATGCTGCATTCTCAGAATAAGGTGAAAAAGAGGAAAAAAGAATCATAAAACAGCATCATTAAAGTGACCTCAGTTCAGTCTCCCAGATTAAAATTTGTGTGAAACAGAAGCATAATTTCATTGAGTAATAAATTAAATACCAAAAAAAGCAATTAATTATTTGACTTTCAAATATTCCACATATACCTTATAAAAGTCACATTTTTATTGTAGTAATATAATTCTGTTGTTGCAACCAATAAACATTAGCTGTACTTGAAGTACACAAAGTTGGACATGTGGAACACTGTCTTGTTAAAATATTTAACTCTTACTAGGGTCATATTAATCCCTCTCAATAATTTATATTCACAACAAGCGTGACTACAAGAAATCACCACAATTTCACATTAACAAAATACAGCATGTCTTGAAGAGCATCAGCTTGTTATCATGATCTCTACGCAAATGTGAAACCGGGTAAGGGTTTGTTTAGTACTTACATCTTGCAAATGAGATTCTTTCTTCTTTGCTGATAAATTTAAGTGCTTCTCTAGGATGGAATAATATTTCTCACTTTCTTTGTCAAACTTCTTCTTCCCATCCTGAAAAACAAAACATTGCCAAGTAAAGTATTTGACTACATATCACAGCTAACTTAAATTAAAGGAAAGAATAGGTGCCAAAATATGCCTGGTTATAAAGCCATTTTTGTTGGTTCCTATGTTTTTAGGGTTTAATTCTGAATTCGGCCTGAACATGTCAGGAGGACTGAGTCAATTATTAAATGCAATATTAAGCAGGATTTTTCCCATAAATAATAAACCTATACAGCAGACTCACATAGCTTCCCATATGTCGTGGTTTAACCTCAGTCAGCAATGGGCACCACACAGCTGCTCACTCACTCCACCTCCCAGTGGGATGGGGGAGAGAATCAGAAGAGTAAAAGCGAGAAAACTCGTGAGTTAAGAACAGTTTAATAATTGAAATAAAATAAAATCCTAATAATAATAATAGTAATAATAACATACAAAGCAAGTGATGCACAGCACAATTGCTCACCACGCGCCGACCGATGCCCAACCAGTCCCTGAGCAGCGGCCCCCCCGGCCAGCTTCCCCCAGTTTATGTACTGAGCATGACGTCACATGGTATGGAATGTTTCTTTGGCCAGTTTGGCTGTGCCCCCTCCCAGCTTCTTGTGCACCTCCAGCCTTCTCAGTCGGTAGAGCATGGGAAGCTGAAAAGTCCTTGCCTAGTGTAAGCACTACTTAGCAACAACTAAAACATTGGTGTGTTATCAACATTATTCTCATGCTAAATCCAAAACACAGCACTGTACCAGCTACTAGGAAGGAAATTAACTCTATCCCAGCTGAAACCAGGGCAACATAATAAATACACATGAGGTTTTATGTAGGTGGTATCTTGCTAAGCAGATTTCTAATGCAAAATAATTTTCCCCAAGTTTTATAAATGTACCTACCTGTCACATTGCCTTTGCTGAATAAAAACACTGTGGAGGAGGTAGGTGAGTATAACAAATCTGATGATGATATAGGCCTATTCTTTGTATTTAAGACTAATATATGCTTATTTTCCACCCACACTCTTAAAATATGAGGATGATGGAAAAGCACATACGTGGTTGCAAAAGGAAATTGGTCCAATAGTCTGTTCCCAATAATGTTTTGATGTGTCTGAATATTTAATCTTGTCTCATTTAAAAGAGTTATCCTGCCTTTTTCCTTTCCCACTCCTCTTAAGTTTTTCCCATCATGTGCAGACAATCCTCACATTTCTACTGTAAGACTACTTTAATACATGACAATACAAAAGAAAGCTATTGCTATGAGTAAATTAAGAAACACCTTATCTTCTGTAATCTAATTTACAATTTAAACTTCAAAATTTTTAGATCAGATATTCTGAAATTTAAATCTGAAATTTAAGAAAAAGACAGCATTCTCAAAAGCTTTTCCATCTTTCAAGAAGTGCCAAATTTCAGGAAACAGGAGAAGGGATTAAAGTAAATATCCCATCAGAGTATTACTAATGATAAAAATATAATTTTTAATTATAAAATTATATATCCTCTAATTAAAAACAACCCTCTGCCAGTGACTTTTACAATCTTAGGTAAGTCCTAATGATTCTTTCTAATGACTAACAAGTTGAATATTTTGAGAAAACAAAGAAAGCTCAAGACAACCAGTCCTACTTACGCATGTGCTAAAGCTATTAATGGTGCAAAAACTAGTTACTAGACATAATGCAGTAACATCAGGTCATCTTCAGAACTGTAGTGATTCTTTTCCCAACCCCCTTCTCCCTAGAAATTGTTATATACAAAACAAATAACTAGCCTGCATTGTAGCACCACCCTGTTTGTCATATCATGGGAAAGTCAGGTCAGTCAGAGAAATAAGAAATAGAAGGAAGAATTTAATGCCATGAATGAAACTTATCAATTAGCTGTAACAGCAAACCACTTAATGATTAGCTCCAGTGACTACAGTTCACAACAGTAATTATACTAGATTACAAAACACAACGTATACTTTCTATCCTGCAAAAAGTTCCAATATATTTAGTATAGAAAATATGCACAATTTAATGTTCTCATTACCTCAGAATAGAAATATCTTCAAAAGACATCATAGGGAAAAGAAGGCACTTGACCCAACAAAATATTAATTAACACTACAGAAAAATTCCCAATGGCATTCCTTATTTAATTGCAGCTATGCAGATATGAGGGAAAAAAAGGCAAAAAGAAAAAGGAAAAAAGAAAAAAGAAAAGCTTGTATTTTGCCTAGCAAGGGAAAAGAAGGCATATGAATTATCTTCCAAAATCTTTCCCAAACACAGTCTTAAAAGAAAGAAGGCAGAAGGCAGGACTCACCAAATGACCGATTAGCCAAGAAATCTCCTTCGGTCACAAACAGAAATCAAGTTCAGTTGATCATACACCACAGATATGTATCTTTTGAATAAAAGGTGCAGTTAGTTGCATACTGTGTTATTTTGAGACAATGATGTTAAGGTGCTGGACTAAAAAATGAACTGGATTATTTTAAAATCCAAGACACAGGTGGCAAAGTCACCATCTTGAGGAAATCCCCGAGTCAAGGGCAAACTCAACTGATGCAATGAAAAATGCAAAGAGAATTACCTTTTTTTTTTTTCTTTTTTCCCCATGTCACTGAAAGTTGGGACAGGAATCTGCCTAATCACAATATTGAAGCCTTTGGTCACAAGCTGCTGGAGTTCAGTGGTGGATACCCTGCCCAGGAGACCATCTACTTCAGAAGGTAACTTGCCATGGCCTTTGACAATGAGGCCTGGGTGCAGATGACATTTGCTGCACACCTAGGCTTGACGTCGTGCTTGCCTTTGCTGCCTCAGAGGCCGGACCGAAGGAATGAGACATGGAGCCACAGGCAAAGCTCCTGCAGGATTACCTGTATCAGACTGGGAATGACTCAGCCCAGCTGGGTCAGCACCAATTCCTTCCCTAATAGATTTATGATACGAGTAGTAGGTATTCCTCTTGCCTTGCGAACTCAGAATCAAGCTGATATACAGGTAATGGATGATCCTAAGCCTGGTCAGACACTTGAGCTCACATTAACATTAACATATTAACATAACTTTTACTAACAAGAGCTAGCAAAGAGTCTGAAGCCTAAGCTGCTTGGTGAGAGTCAAAGCAAAAGGTGTGAAAATGGGACTTGGCTATCTGAAATAGCTCCTGTTCTATCATACAGCATGTCAAATGCATGTCAGTGCCAGAAGGGATCCATTCACACATTTAATGCAGTTCCCAGTGCACCAAATCCAGCTGCTTGTATTTTGTGCTAACATCTACAACAAAACCCGTGAATTACATATCATATTATCTGCTCTCTTTATATGTAAAAAGGAAAACACAAAAAGTAAATGATCACAGCTAAACAGATACAACTCCCCCAAGAACTAGACAAAAAAAAAAATTAAAATAAACTAATTGTGGTTGCGAGGCATCTTGTATCTCACATGAAGCTTCATTAAGATCTCCTTGGTACCATCCGTGAGGACACGCAGAATTTAAGTCTCTTTTGGTCTTCTGCTAGCACTGCTGGCCCCCTCCCAGACTGTACCTCTCTGCTGTAACAGTGATCCACTCAACCGTTACCTTCACAGTTTTTACACTAGTTAAATTAAAGAGAAAACTAATAACTTGGGGCTTCCTTGATAGCAGGACAACTTCTAGCCCAAGCACAGTGTTTCCAGGGACAGCACATCCTACTAATGTCTTCCTTTTTCTCCAGATTTTAACACAAATAAAATTTCTCCCTTCAAAGCTAGAAGCGGACAAAGTAAGGAGAATTAGCAGAAATAGACTGAGAATAAAGATCACTTGGCAGTTTTGACTGCATTAGTGTCTTTATTTGGTGATACTTCTGGGAATAAGGGTGCAGTGCCAGCAGGACAGCATTTCTGGCACTGTACTGATCACTCAGACGTGTTTCTGGGAAAAGTCTAAAAAATACTGGCCCCAACAGGTGAGTGAGTTCCCTTTGCTTGAAATGTCCTCTGCTATGCCAGTAAAAACCACATATTTGAATCTACTGAAGCCTCTGAAAACTGTTTACTTCATAAAAATTAAGAAAAAAAAGATACACTTAGAAGTAGGTGATTCATTTTCTGGAAGAGAAGAAACACTTCAGTTTATGCCAAGATAACTTTCACCTCGCACACACAGCTGGTGACTCACAGCACACAGGCGCATCCTAAGTGGAGTCACAGACATCTCATTCCAGCTTCAGTCTTTTCTTCTGCAACCCTCAAAACACTCTTTTATACACAGCTGCTGCCCAAATTAATCATCCGAACCCTGGTCCCGGCAATCTGTGCCCATGAGACCAAGAACCCTGCTTTTCCACAAGCCAGGAGATTTACAAAGAAAGTTTCCATGCAAAACTATCTCCTCAAAAGCTTAGGAGGCTGGGGATTGCTTCTGCCTCTAGATTCCACATTGGATCAAACCCCAAGGAGAAAAGAGACGTGGCTGGATAAGAAAACTCGTGCTGTACTGTTACCAGAACAGACAGCACTAGCCATGACACAAAGCATAGGGTACGTGGCCATCAGGAAGATGCTATTCCTGACCTCTGTACTGTCTCTTACTCCCCTTCAGCCTCCATCTAACTTTCTTCTTTGTACATGCTTCCTGCAAGTAATCCTCATCCTTCCTCTTTGCCCTGGAAACTTATCAATCATTTCTGTCAAAATATCAGCTAGAACGTATAAAAAAAACAATGCGACATAATTAGGAGGGTGCAATAGAAAAAGAGAAATTACAAAATACTGATCCTTGACGTATTTCACACTGATGTATAAGTCATCAGTACCTTTTGTATAGATCAAGTTCTGCAGACTCTAAGCACTGTAAATGTCTCTCTATAGTTGTTTAACCATTCTCAGGTGCATCAGGTCACTGAGCCTTAAATCAGTTCAAAAATACTTACAGTTTAAATGGCTCAAATTTCTAACAACCCCGTTAGGAAAGCTCTTAAACAAACACTCAGCTTCTAGCATGTAATGGAGTCTTACTAACTTCCAGTACCCTTTTGACAGGGTCAAGTCATGTAATACAGGATCCAGGTTTAATTCCTGGTTTCGTTCTCTCTGCTTAGTTTTCCTCTATAGTTTTACTTCAAAACTGATTAGACAATCTCCAAAAAGAGAAAATTATATTTTCAAAAATAAATTTTGCTCAAGATACCACTAATTATAGACATGCCAGTTAGAAGTTTAACTCAAAAGATTATGTTCTTCCCTCTTGTTTTACAGAAATCTATAGCTGTGAAAATATCAGACATCAATTATTCAAAAGGTGACTCAACTGAGTCAGATAATTTTTTTCCTGTTCAGAAAGATTTTGATTCCATGCTGTAACTAATCATATGCATGCAAAGAATCACTGGCATGATTCCTACAAATTTTAACCACAAGTTGCATTTTTCAATGTGAAGCAGAAAGAGTTGTTATATTTTGAAGCTGACTTCTCTTTTCTAGTGGGAACATCAGGAAATCAGATTTTTTTTTTAATGGTCTAAGTTTGCCACTACTTTGTGTCCAGTATTTTATGTCAAAATTGTTATATGTATCTTCAGAATTATTATATAAATTATTCCTCTTTATTTTTCATAAAGAGCCTTTGCCATCCTTCCCATTTCTTTCCATTTTTTCTAGACTTTTGGTGCTATACTTGTCTATTAGCATATCTTAGCTAAATTTTACATCTGTCCCTAAATAAAATATTTTAACTCTTTGTTTGTCCCAGAATTCATATTTAAACTTTAACATGCTAATCTTTAAAACAGAAAAAACTTGTGCATTTAGTTCACATTCATTTTCAATAACAATATCCTTGCGCAACCATAAAATAAACATGTTTTGTAACAGGTGATATTAAAAGGATCAAGAAAGGAAATTAAAATAGAAAACATTACAAAGAAACTATCTGGAGAAAAAATTTCAATGAGAATCCCTCACTTAATTAGGAAACAAGTGAACATTGTGAAACATGGCTGTGATGATTCCTTTTTTTCCCCCACCCAAAATTAGTACGTATTTTTCTCACCAACTCAAGCTACGATGCAGAAACTGTTGAAACTGGCACAGAAATGCAATAGTAAGACTCGAATATAGATCATCAGACACATTTGCCAGTGGAAGAAACTGAAGGAAATGGTGAACTCCACTGAGATCAATAAAGCCACGTCCCCTTTCTTTCTGACAGCAACTGCAAAAATGTCGATATAATAACACACTGGAAATGGTTCATTGCTGGAATTTTAGACTTCAAATATATTTTTCGAAGCCACCTTTTTCATTACCTTCCAAACAAAAATTCAAAATGTATTTCTACAAAGTTATTGGAATTTTATTTGGAGTTGTAAATTTTGGGGATCATCTCTTACTAAGTAGTAGGACGAAGAAAAATAGAACTGTAGACTAGAAAATAAACTAAACTTAGTCTTGGAAAGAATGATTTGAGCTCAGATCCTATGGATTTCCTGGAAAATGTGAGATCTCAGAGTGTCACAACTTCTGAGGTGAAAAGAAATAAACTCACCTTCCATTTTATTTTGCCTGAGGTTTTGCTTAGAATTCTCATGCAGGTGGTAGGTGGGTTGGGAGGGTGGTGTTTTTTGTTTGGTTTTAATAAAATTGAAATTATCATAGGCATCTGAGACCACAGACTGCATTTTGATAGATGTCTGGATGGGGCGATTTCTTTTTGGTAGAGATTTTGACTTGTTATGTGAACGCTCTCAGTTCAAGATAAGGCCGAAAGAGATTTTCCAAAAGGAAAAGTGAAAAGGGGATATAGAACTCCTTCCCTCCTCCTCCCTCCAGTCAGAATTTAATGTATCGTGAGGCTATAGGGTTTCTCCAAATCTGTGAGAAAGCTAGGAGGTCAAAGGGCATCGTTTATGTATTGTCAGCAAAAAATATAAAGTGGAACAAAGTTACATCATAGTTTATAAAGAAATGATTGCTGCTCAATATAAAATAGTTAATAGTCATAAATTATGATTTACGTTATTCATAACTGCTAGTGAAAACACAAATTGAAGCTGAATGCATCATGTAGCAAATTAAATGTCCTAACAACTATAAATCTTTAAATGAATTCTTTAATAAAAAAGAACAACCATATGCAAGCCATGAATATCCAGAAAAGAATATGGTGTAAGACACAAATAATTATAATAAAAAGAACATATTGCAACTATGAAGTATAACAAGGCAATAAACCGGGAATACAAGAGTGTTTAGCAGCATTAAAGCTATGAAGACAGATATTAAAAACTGGCAGTTTAAAAAATAACCTCAATTAAAATCAGGTAAGTAATGCATAAAATGAAAAAATATACTTTAAACAACCCAAAACTAATTTAAGTTTAGCATGGAGTTCACATCTGTGTAAAATACAAAATAACCCTGCAAGAGAGAATTTACTTTCAGGCTCATAAACTTCTGAAGAAATTTTTCTTTTCCCTCTGTAATCCCTTGACAGATCCAAGTATCAGGTACTTTCAGAAGTGTTTCATAGAATCACAGAATAGTTTGGGTTGGAAGGGACCTCTAAAGGTCATCTAGTCCAACCCCCCTGCCATGGGCAGGGACATCTTCAACTAGATCAGGTTGCTCAGAGCCCCAGCCAACCTGACCTGGAATGTTGCCAGGGATGGGGCATCCACCACCTCTCTGGGCAACCTGTGCCAGTGTTTCACCACCCTCACAGTAAACAATTTCTTCCTTCTATCTAGTCTAAATCTACCCCCCTTTAGTTTAAAGCCAATCCCCGTTGTCCTGTTGCAACAGGCCCCGATAAAAGTTTGCCGCCATCTTTTTTATAAGCCCCCTTTAAGTACTGATAGGCTGCAAGAAGGTCTCCCGCGAGCCTTCTCTTCTCTAGGCTGAACAAACCCAACTCTCTCAGCCTTCCTTCATAGCACAGGTGTTCCATCCCCCTGATCATATTCATGGCCCTCTTCTGGACCCGCTCCAACAGGTCCGTGTCTTTCTTATGCTGAG
>NW_008824231.1:5651801-5675120 GCF_000699105.1 Pygoscelis adeliae | reverse complement strand
GAGTTTGTCCAGGAGCTCCTTGTTCATCCATGCAGGCCTCCTGGCCTTTTTGCCGGACTTCCTCTTTGTTGGGATGCATTGCTCCTGAGCTTGAAGGAGGTGATCCTTGAATATTACCAAGCTTCCTTGGGCCCCTCTTCCCTCCAGGGCTTTGTCCCATGGCACTCTACCAAGCAGCTCCCCGAAGAGGCCAAAGTCTGCTCTCCTGAAGTCCAGGGTAGTGAGCTTGCTGTGCGCCCTCCTCGGTGCCCTGAGGTTCTTGAACTCCACCATTTCATGGTCACTGCAGCCCAGGCTGCCCTTCAGCTTCACATTCCCCACCAGCCCCTCTTTGTTGGTGAGAACAAGGTCCAGCATAACACCTCTCCTCGTTGGCTCCTCTACCACTTGGAGAAGGAAGTTATCATCGACGCATTCCAGGAACCTCCTGGATTGCTCATGCCCTGCCGTGCTGTCCCTCCAACAGATGTCGGGGTGGTTGAAGTGCCCCATGAGGAGCAGGGCTTGCTCTTTCCTGGAAGAGTAGAATCCTACAGCCATTTCCTAATACTTGCCTATATAATTCCATCAGATGTGTGCAGACAGAAGTTACTTACTAGTGAAGACTAAAAAAAAAAAAGCAGAAAAGTTTCATTATTTCTGAGAGATCTAAAATTCTGTTCAAATTAAGAAGCAGTTACTATTAAATGAACAAATGTGTTTGTAGGATGTAATTTGCTTCTCTCCCAAAAATTCTCTCTTGAAATGGAAAAAAACATTAAAAATTCCCAGAACTGCTGTGAAAAGACACGCAAACCTGCCAATACTGGCAGGTCGCAAAGCAGGAGATGCTAGACTCCCTATTACTCAGCTGCAGAGTTGTCTCAAGTTTATTTGGCATTTGCCGATTCCAGGAGTAGCTGCTAGATGTCTGGGAATCTGTTAAATCCCTGCCCAAACAGCAGGACTGGTAAGTCTACACACGTAATCTGGTTTTATTGTTTTTACTGTCTACTAAACATGAAGTATTTTTGCTGGAATATCTTACTTAGGATATAAGCATGTTACTGCTTAAATAACATGAAGAAGTTCCCTAGAACAGCAGAAACAGACTTTTTAAACTCTTCTCTGAAGCAGGTTTAGTATAGTTTTCTGAAGTTGAAAATGTTTTATTGTCTCCTGTTCCTGTACAAAAGCTTGTGACGTTAAATGATTTAAAAAAGAAAGTTACCCATGCTCTTTAGGAATTCAGAAAGAAGCTTGAATTAACTCTGTATACTTCACCAAAAGTCATATGGAATAAACTGTTCATGTCATAAGCAATGCAGATAATTTGCTAGAAAACAATATAGCTATGTATGCTGAGTAGAAAGTAAATGACAACAAAAGATACGACCCAATCCTAAGTCATCACTTACATGATAAAAGGAAAGAAGTCAACTCAGATTTGGGGCATGCTACTCTTCAAAAATAAGAGGCAATCAGCAATAACATATGTTGTGATTTAGAACATTCAAGATGCTGAAGTCACTGAGCTGGGAACACTATCCATGGAAATCTGTTAACATTAACACTTACAAAATCAGACCGGAGAGACCTTCTCTACATGAGTAGAAAGTAGTAGCATTTTTTTTTTCTCATTATCTAGTTCCAGTATGAGCTTACAGAGCTTTCTAAAGTTCATTTAAAAAAAAAAAATACGCCTTTTATTGTTTCTGCTTCATTTCCATATACACCAAATTTAGTTCAGTTCAGATGACAAAGTGGGGCAAACAGATAGAAAAGAAGGTTTACAGGAAAAGACAAACATAACACCATTGCATAGGTCTGGTGGGTTGTAGCTGACTCTTCGATGCAAACAGTGCCACACATGGACTGCGTGGACAGAAGAAAAGCAGCATTTACAATGGATAATACTGAAGTGAACTGGTCTTAAACATGGGGAACAGGCAGCTCCAATTTTTGCCTGTTCTTCCACATCAGGATGTGGACTAAGCAGGAACAAACCTCCCAGCTTCACCCATGTTTAGACAGCTAGAAGTTGGCCTTTCAAGTTCAGTAGTCATACCAACCTGTTATCCAATGCTGCACCAACAATGAAGAAAGGTTTGTTTTTCTTGATTCTCTAGTTCTCATACTAAGGACAGAGAAGATAGACTTGGCTCTAGTTACTAACTTAACTGCACAGAAATGCTAAAGATATGGTATCCAGCTATGCAGAGTATAAGCATAGTGCACGGCTGCTACAGGCACAACAGTTTTTGTAGCATGATCTTTGCACTTGACAGTAAGGCTCACTTTCATGGTAACAGAGTGGTGAACTTCTCAACTACAAAGAGAACATCCCATTTTTAAAACTGTATTACACTCATCAACAACTTCCCTTGGTCTCCACCACTGCCCCTTTCCTGCCATTGTTGCTTCTCTTTGTCCGTTCCTGTGTCTCCCTAAGTGGCCATCACCCCATAT
The DNA here is from genome assembly GCF_000699105.1 of Pygoscelis adeliae. Lineage (NCBI taxonomy): Eukaryota > Metazoa > Chordata > Aves > Sphenisciformes > Spheniscidae > Pygoscelis > Pygoscelis adeliae. The sequence continues at coordinate 5,672,672 of NW_008824231.1, read as the reverse complement.
TCCCCGAGCAGCTGCCTTGCTGGCATCCCGCACCTGATATTGCTGCTCCCCTCACCCCTGTTCCTCCCATCAGCACTGGCTTTCTTTCATCCCCATGGAGGCACACTGCCATTTCAGGTTGTCCATGCCTCCTTTCCTATGCTAGATTCCCTCACAAATCAAGTGTATTTCAGTAATGTCCTGGTAAGCCAGTAAACTAAAATGTGTGTGAAAAGGCCATTTCATCTGCACACAGTTAGCAACTACCTTCTTTCCTTTGTGCACTTAAAGCAAAGAAAATGCAAAAAAGCTGCAAAGGATATAATGTCATTCATATAAAGCAATTCCGATAGACTAGTTTACTCACTGCTTTTATTTTAAAAGCAGAAGATAAAAATATCTCTTTCTTAAGTAGTAATTTCTTTTTAAAAAACACTCTTTGGCAATCTCTCTTCTGTCTATGCCAACCAATCAGCTGAAATCTCCGATTTCAGCGTGCCAGCAGCACGTTCAGCACAGCTTATGGTCCCACGCCACCTTCTACGTCATCGCAATGGGACCGCAACACTGATCTGAGGAAGAACTCGAGGCATGTTATGAGAAAGTTTTTGGATTAATACACACAACTGGAAGCTGTGCTGTTTACAGATAGGAAAAAAAAGGAAACAGTCTGGGGTTAATGTCAGAAGTGATTTTGTTTTGTTTTGAAAGCATCTATTTTCAGAGTCCCTTTTACAACACTGATAAAGGAACACAAACTATCACTTTGGGGTGAAGAGTCATGCCTCCCCAGTGGCGTTGTTAAGCTCAACCAGTGCTCTCAGTTTACTTCTTAGGGAGGGATGATCTTCTCATCAAAACAACCATCAAAACACCCTTTCTTGGCAAGCTCCACAGGAACAAATGGTTCTGTGGTGGCTACTGTAGCCGGAAAGATCTTGAAATAATTAAGCTGGTTCATTTGGTGTAAAGATGGAGTTCTTGGTTCTCCCGTATCTACACCAAGACACAGTAAAGTTTCAAGTAATGTTGTCCATCTTTTGTTACAGTACAGAAGTGATACTTTCCAGCTACTATCACCCACTACACTTTGGAATAGAGCTATTTTATGCTCACTTTGCCAAAAGCAAAATTGCTACAATAGTAAGAGAATACAAGTTTGTATATTCCCAGGCCCCTGCAGAACCTGCTGCATAGACAGAACAAGATACCGGATGAAGGGAAACCTATGGCGATACAGCCAAGTGTCCCAATCAAATTATTTTCTATTTAGAACGGAAAATGCAACTCCACCATAGGTGTGGAATAAAGGCCCATAGACTCAATGTCATCTGAGTAATGCCCAAACATAATAGGTCTATTTTTATGCTGTTATCTTAAATACACCACAGAAGAAAGGGAAGCAATGGGGAAAGAGATCTTCATTTTCTCCAAGATTGCTGAAGAAAACCCCAACAGGTAAAAGAATAAGATTAACAGATTAATTTATACCCATGTAAAAAGCCTCATGATTTAAGTGTTAAGCGTTTGGTACAGCTGTGGCACTATGCAACATCCATGAGAACAACTCTGAAGTAAACCCTGTAGGGTAAGAGAATGCAGCTGCCTTTCTGAAAACGTGATGAATTTAGTTTGATAAAGGATGCCAAAATTCAGGGTGGAGTCTTATTTTGAGCATGGGGGGGCAGGGGAGTAGGTGCCTTTGACTAGCTGAATGAAGACCGAGACCTTGTGCAGGGAGCGGAATACTAAACTCTCCGCTTCCTCCAAGTCCTGCCCTCCTCTGTGCCACGGGCAATTGGCCACTTCCTACATTTCTCTTAAATCCTCCTTGAGATTCTTGAAGAGTCTCATCAAAAACCTTGAGACCTGTTTTTCAGGTGTGGAATGTAATCCTCTCCACGCTGCAGCCAAGAGCAAGGCTGGAAAGGACATAATAGATGAGTAGAGCTACTGTATCCTACTGAGACTGAGAAAAGCTTTTTTTTTTTTTTTTTTTTGATTGAGAATATTTGCCAAATCCTCTGTGCCTCAAAGCACTCAATAAGAAGTTCAGTTCCCCTGTGAACTGGAAGTTAAGTTTGGAAGTGAATGTCCTTGCTCATACTTTTAATCACGGCTCAGGAGTCCAGCAGGATTCTGGCAGCTGTGTGGGGTCAGGATGCAACCTTCCTGAATCCTTCCTGTGACACAGGTTACAGTGGGCTGATTTAAATTAAATTAAGGCTTTTTTCTTTCTAATTAGAAAATGTGCATGTTTTCTTGCATTTTTATGTTCTTTTGTTGTTTTCCAGTAGAAAGGCTGATATTTGCTACCTATTTTATATTTATTTTATTTTTTTTTACTAACTGTAGATTTTTTAAAAACAAATGGTTCTTTTTGCCCACAAAAATACACTATCTACTCACTTAAGCAATTCCACTGATTAACACATCTATTCTAAGCCTTAATTCTTAAATGTTATAGCAGAAGACAGTAAATTACATTTCCTATTTACTGCAGAAGGCAAATATATTTACCCTTAATTTATAACTGTTTTCTTTTGGATGCAAATTATAATTTTATTGAATTGCAGAAAAAACACAGCTTCAGAAACTGGTTTTAGTCAGTCAGCCAGTTAATCATACTAACTTTTAACAGAAAGAATGCATTTAACAGAATTTATTAAAACAGACTTTGCACATAATATTAACTGGTTTACCAACACCTGCAATTAGTGGATTGAACTGACAGTTTTTAATCACTGTGTCCATAATCTTTCAGTTACGAGATTTGAGTTTTTGCTCTTGTTTTTAAAGGAATACACTAGAAGTGAAACAAGCTTTTAGGATTGTTCTCTTTTTTAATGTTAACTTCCTAAAAGCTTCTCAGCTTTGAACGAAACAGTTATTGAACTGCAGTAAACTGCAATGAGAAAATAATTTTGCTGCATATGCAGAATGACAAGAGCTGTCCTAAGTAGATTAGTCGCTTCAAAAAACCTCTGGGTCTAGGTGCTCAGCCAGAGATATCTCCCAGCTTAATGGTTTGGCTTTCTGCAGAAGAAAATGACTGCCTGAAAAGATGAAGTGTGTGCACACTGGGCTCTTCACCCCTATTTTTGAAACTTCCCAAGTATTTCACATATAGTAGCGTAAAAGAAGCAGTGGCTAGTCATACTGTAGCACTACAATTATTTTTTACTTTTTAAAAAATAATTTTAATAGACATTACCAAATTGATGCAGGTCTTTCACAGCTTCCTATTTCCATAAATTGATTTGCATAGCTGTATTTTAAAGTGAAAATACATTTGATCTGATTTTAAAACCATTTTTATACTACACATTTTCATTAAATGCAAATTATAAAGGGAAAAGTAGACAGTTGCAGCTGATAAAGCAACAATCCAGCTACTCCAAATTTTAGGATCCAGGTCAATTCACAGAAGACTTTATACACAGACACTGAAATTCGGAGGGAAACAGCAAAAATCAAGATGAAATAACAAATAGTTTTAACAATATTTAATCTGAAGAAGTTTTAAAATTTTCAACTTTTCTTACAACTGTCACAAACAAAATTTACCATTATAAAACTAGTATTTTTTTTAAGTTTAGCCTCCTAATTTCTCAGTTCTTGCATCTGTCAATACTACTTTAACTAAGATATCAGATTAGACAACATATTGTGAATTATTTCTCTGATAAAAATGATCTAGGACCAACACCTTGGAATTAAATGTATTTATAAATCAATTTACAACTCTTTCACAGTTAAAAAACTTAATCCAAAACTCAAGGATTTATATAATTACAAGCAAACCTAAAGAAAATTTGTACCTCTCTATCTACCAGAGATAGACCCCTAAAGCCTATAATATCTAAAGAGATTGCCACTTGAGCTTTTTATCGGTACAGCAGATTTTTTGGTTTGCAGCTGTGTCATGACCATCGAGTAGCCTCAGTTCCTCCTGCTCAGTCATTTCATCTTACACTTTCTTCCCAGTCCTCCAGTCCTCCTCCTCTATCTTGGCAATACCCCCAACATACGGCAACCCCAAGCTGTGTCAGCAACACCAGATGTTTTTACCTGGTCATTATCAAAAATAAAACAACAGACCCATCTCAAATTGCCCCTTGGGATCTTCTAATTAGTAACTTCTCTCTAACCACACAATCTCTCCCATAAACAAAACTCATTGCCCTTTCCCCATTAGCCAGTTCCTTAGACAGATCAGGTTTCTTATACTAGCCCCCATCTAAACTAAATTATAATGTCTCATGTAGAGTGCTTTAAAGGCCTTGCTGAAATAGAAATAGGTTTGATCCACTGCATTTCCTTGCCTACAGAATAAGTTATTTTATCGAAAAAGATATCAGGTAACTCTGGTAGTAACCATTTTTGGGAAACTGTGTTGCATTTTAACTCAAAACATTTGGCCATCAATTATCCTGGCCTGGCCTCTATTTCTGCTTCCTTCCCCTGGCCCCCTCCTCTCTTGTGGTTCAGACTGACATTAAAATATCCCAAAACTAGTGGACAGAAGTACCAAACCTTGAGTAACAGATGCTGCTTATAATGATACACCTTCCACCGTACCTACTAAAGCAAGGTCATTCATTTTTCTCAGTTAAGGACAACAAGTGCTATAATTTGATTAGATACCAAGGAAACCAGTTGACAAAATGGGCATTCTGGCATTTCTAACTGATCTTAGACACCTATCAAAAACTGTGCTTTGACAGCTTTCTGACAGACTTTAAAAAACGTGTGTGTGTGTGTGTGTGTTTGTTTTATGCTCCTCAACTTCCGGACAATCCAAATAAAACACAGAGAGAGCATGCCAGCTCCTGCATGCCTACATCATGTGAGTATAGATGTGAACATAGATGCAGGAAAATTAATCCCAGCAGTGAACATAGATTTGTTTCCCAAGTAGAAAGGAATTCACAGCTTCGAATGAATGAATGAATGAAAGTAGATAATAATAATAAAAAATAATCCTCCTGGCCAAAATAAATAATTTTATGAAATAAACAGATGAAATTGTAAGGAGGAAACAAAAGTCTCCTTTTAAGTCTCAAAAACAAAATTGCTTCTGTTGTCTTTGATCTGATTTAAGCTGTACTAAAGGTCAACGAACATTGGAACAAATATTGCTAAATACTGTACTCAATGGATAAAAAGAAACATGAAAGTTTGGCCTTATTGTACATAACACATCACACAATGATCTCACCAAAGTTACCAGCTGGGGACTTGCAAACCACATTTACCAAATAAGGCAAAATACTTCATGCCTGAAATCCTTTCCCAGTTACCTCACCCGGCTTTTGCTTGCGTTTCTACAAATTACAGAGGTCATTTTTTTAAACTCAGATGGAGTAAATCAACAGGCTATCCAATGCAAAGCTGGGCTTGTGCAGTCTCTGGAGAGAACTCAGCTTTATTTAAACTGAGTGTGTACAGAAAAGGAAGAACTGAAATATGTGCAATAAAAACAGAAGAGTGAGTAGTATAAATCGAGAAGAGCAAGTGATGTAGAATTGTGTATTGCTGGTTTGATTACAAAAACTATTGTTTTATGGGGAATGTTTCTCAAATTTGTTGGGTACCTTCAGGTTTTTGAAGTGCATGTGAAGAATTGGTCTTTAATGTTATTCTTACGACGTTCCAAAAACACTTGAACTTTACACTCTGGGTTTATGCTGTCCTTGTATTTGAAATATAGCTTTGTAACGTCAACAGGATATATTTTATCCTCCATTTTCTCTTTGATTTCTGTGATCATATTTTTTGCCTAAACTTGATATAGTTTTGAAGAAAGACTAAAATACTCTCATTCTCTATATTAAACACAACAGAGGATAGTCCTACATAGTTCATCACGGTAGTAAAAATCTTGCTAAGTTACTTATTAAAATAAAATGGTGATTGTCATAGTGAAAACTGTTATTTTTAACATTTTCTCTTTTTTTTTCTGCGTGTGTACGGCAGGGTGATGGTGGGGATTGCTTGTTTTTATCTCCAGCTGAATTTTATCTGGTGTTTTAGAAAAGAAAGAAGAAAGCCCAGTGAGCACTTTTAAGCGCTTACTCTCATAGTCTTCCCCTCACCAAAATCTGACAGTAGTACCTAATATCATTTCTTATTATGTATATCAGTAACACAATTATCTAATAATTTTTTTCTCCAAAAATTTGGAAATACAGCTTAAGAGGGTACTAAAATGAATAATTTCAAAGTCCAATTAGAAGAGAGAGAATCCAACACTCACCACTGCTTATAAAATACACTATCACAGCGTAAGGCTGATCACAAAGACCAGATGCTTCAATCTCTAGCTACTGCTGAACTTGCCAATGCAAAAGGCATATACAATTAACCTCATGCTTCTATACCTAATCTCTTGGCATGTTGGTCCGTAAGATGTTATGATGCAAATTAATTGTAAATTCACAGCTCTAGAAATATATAATATGACATAACTATCAGCCATCCTGTGGAGTCTGCATCATCTCAGCCTCTCTTCGGAGAGGAATACATACAAAGAAATGTTTGGGGTTTTTTTAGAGGGGAGAGGGATGACAGAGAAACAGGAGCAAGTTTGGGTTTTATATGAATACAATTCTACACACTGTTGTAAGTTAATACTAGGGGAAAAAACAGCTCAAACCTGATATTTCAGAGCAAAAAGTAACAGTTGATACATGGTCCATACAGTTGACATGTTTAGAGAAGACCTCAAATAAAAAGTGACATTCTAAGTGTCCTGTGAAACTTGCTGCTGAAATCCAAGCAACAAGAAAGCATCTTCATTTTTTGTTTGGCTATCAGTTCAGATCACCCCAAAGGAGTACAAAGAGCCAAATCTCTGTGCAAATGATCACTAACTGCAGATAAATAACTAGCAAGCTCAACTCATCCCATATTTATAAGAGTTCATAAATGCTCAAGGGTTGAGCCCAGTGAACAGAAGTGGAGGTAAGGGATCTGACCATGTTCCCTACTATACTAACAATGAGTTTCGGAAAGCCAACATTTCTACTCTGTTTCATACTGGTCTCGTTATTCCTAGATCACACATTGCTATTTTGTAATTACTGGAAAAACAGTATTAAATGTAATTAATCTCTCACTTCTTTGTGTTGATTCCATTTAGTTAAAGGCCAACTGTAATTGCTTCTGCTGATAAAAATCAACTCAGAGGTTAATGTTTGTATCACAATCTGGGTTATGCAGGCGGTCTGAATCTCTCATTTTTGACCTTGACAGTTGAACTCCATGAGCAGTGTAAGAAAAGAAGTGTTTATTTGACATTTTATAAAACAATTTGCTGGGAGAGCTCTCTATATGGTATCAATGTGTCAAATGAGCCAGTATCCTGGACTGCCCCAAACACGGATAGTGCTGCATAATAAAGTGCATTAGACACTGGAGTAAGAGTTAGCCAAGCCAGGCTTCTCCTGAATTCAGTCAGCACAGTGTTGTGTGCCCACAGGCAAGTCAAAACAATCACTGTTTCCACAAATTATATAAGATGGGCAAATGCCCATATTTTATCTGGAAAGGATATGGAAAAGAAACCAGCCGTTGTGATATATCAGAGTGCCCTGCCTTTAATGTTAAAATACTTGCTGACTCAAAAAACAAAGGAGTCATCTTCAATTAGATCATTTAATATGTGTTGACATCTGCTGAGTGATATATTCAAAGGAGACATGAGTGTCTTATGCAATTGTGCAGATAGCCCTGTGAACCGCCTGTCGATCGTATCTCTGATGTACCAGGAGAGTCAATAGTATGGCAGGTTAGGCTTTCAAACAGGGTTGTCTGCAGAGAAGAATGATATCCCTTAAACTATAGGAATATGAAATGAAACAGTAACACAAAGAACTGAACAACACAATTAAAACCCACTGAACACTAAAAATAATTATGTGCTTGGATTAAATGCTGATTTGTGCAGCACAGTAAATAAACTCCCAGCCCTGCATCTCACAGCAGCATAGGGGTGGGACAAGAGAAGAATGCAGTTGTACACAAAAACATATCAAGTAAGAGCGTAAAGAACATCCATTTCAGAGAAATCTGACCTCAAGTTCACCGTAAAAATTCTTCTGAAACATTTACTTAGTTCCTGTGCGGAAGCAGACTCATCTGTTTGCTACACATTCACAATAGCAGTACAAAAAGTATAAACCTTTGGTCTCTCTTTCCAACAGCTCTGTTCTTCTTCTGAGGTTGTTTGAGTACATCACAAGCGCAACCTCAGCTACAACATCAAAGACAGATTTTTTCATACCCATTTAACCTTACAAATGGAAAATTTCTCAGAAAATTTTATGAGTGCTAATGCAAGATACAAAATGCTTCAGAACTAGCATATTTATGTAGACAGACAGAACTGTTATTAACCATACCTCTAATTGACTACCGCAGCCTTTATGCATCTCTCTGAGACTGTGATCAAAGCAGTCACTGATAACCACTTAAGACTCCAGGATCAGACTGAAAATAGCTCTTCTAGACTAACAGTTCATTCCAACATCTTTTTCTCCAACATATCTGATTTCCTGGGCTGACTACTGAACCCTGGTATAGACAACCTGCACTGTTTCTCTAACACAGATGTAACACTTAACACCAGAGAACTGGCTTAAATCACCAACTGGAGCACTTCCACCATGAGAAAATCTCTGGGCAATATGAAGATGAATCACTGCACTGCATCAGCCGTGTAAAGTGGAGAGGGAAAGCAGGGACGAAAAGAGTACGCCTAAAGCATGCTGACTTCTTTTGGTCTTCATACAACAGCCACTTCAGGGCCACTGCACCCATAGTAGCTGTTTGAACCCTCTGTGTGGTTCTGGGTTAACCCAAGACGCAATGTAACGTAAATGCAGACATCAGAAGATGAACAGAACTCCAGATGGTAAGAATGTGCAATAGTAGCAAGAGCTGTACCCTATGCATATAATCAGCCTTTAAACTCAATTTCTAAATCATCCCATTCTCTGAAGCAAAGAATCCAGTATAATTTACTAATACATTAATGAGGATGGCATCAAATATGTTTGAATATAAATGCCTGTTTTCAGTCCAGCCTTAAAAACACACCGATAAACTCAAATAAACATGAAACGAAAAAGAATTGTTTCCACAGCCACTTACTTTTGCTGCTCCTATTTGCTCTTTACGAAACTTCTCCAGCGGTGCTATTAGCACATCATTAGCATTCTGGATCTGCAAAGTTAAACATAAAGCATATCTTTTTAATACAGAATATCTGCAGAAAGTGAAGTCATTGTAATTCTGCCAATGTGCAAGACTGAAAAATTCGTGTCCGTAACATTCTGGTAAGAACATATGGGTAGGAATCAAATAATTATGTCTTCTTTACATAAAACATACAACATACATGTTCACTGGTCTATTATGGAACATTTCCCTGAATAACTAAAGTAATTGTAATGAACAACATAGTAAGTTTATCTGCAATATATAGAAGGGTTTTCTGGTATTTTACTTCCATTTCTTGCATCTTGCTTAAAACCAGAATAGAAAACGAAAACTTCCAGGAACATGTTTTGGCAGAACAGAGAAGACATACATAGTAGTACTGACAGCACTGCCTAAAAAAGCCTGTGTTTACAGAATCTGAATCTTTGACAGCTGAATCTTTTCAGCTATCTCTTTGGATTATACACCTAGTTATACTGAACAGAGGAGAGTAAGGCAGAGAACTCTGAAAAGAAAAGTGGACAATCTACAAAAATGCTCTAGATCGGATTCCTTCACTTTTCTAGTTTTTAAACTAATTTAAGATGTCCTGCAGCTATTTTTATCACTTTAACCTAAACCAGGGTTTCTAATGAATCACAGTTTTCCTCTCATGGCTTCTGTTTATTTAGTGTAAATCCAGTCCTGGGAACCCCTCTCTGAAGACCATTCCCAGCAGTGACCACCCAAAGTGGTCCCTAGTCATTTGGGCTGGAAACACACATGCTGCAGAATACAAATGCCAGCCATGCCATTGTGCCACTCACTAAAAAAAGGTAGCATGACTTTACCATATGCCTTTAGGGGCAGGCAGAATAACTAACTAAATTGATTTTAATGCAGAAATATCAGAAGAAACTGAAAACTGCCAACGCATCAGAAATAAAGCATAATAAAACACATTACAATATTCTATTATATTAACTACAGGCAAAATTTTAGGTTTTCTGCATGAATAGCTTTTTTCTCTCCTTACCACTCCAGCCTTTACCATACTCATCACATTCCACATTTGGGCTTTGGCAGGTTTGGAGGTCTGGGCAAAGCTAACATGTACCTAAGCCAAATGTGAATGAATACAGCTCTTGTGACTCTTCCATAACAATAATTGATAAGTTACATTGTCAGTTGAGCACAAAAACTTCCCAAAAGGCTGTAATAATAAACATATAGAATAAACCCAATTGAAACACAAACACATTTTCTTTCCTCCCAAACCTAACATTACAATTCAAAAGACCACAGAATCACCACACATCTCTCAGAAGGGCAGAGTTTCAGGAAAAGTCGAGACTCTCTCTGACATCCTAATGTAACAAAGTCCAAGACAGCAAAAGCAACACTTGGCATGCTCGATCCTTCAGTGACCAAAATGGGCTACATTTAAAGATAAAAATCAGGCACTGTGGATGAGGAGGAGTATTTTCAACTGCATTCAACATACACCATCAGTTTGACTGGAACAGACTACAAAGCTATGTTATTCTTCAAGTGGACATTTCCCCAAAATTACCATATGCCTTGCAACATCTAGCAATCTAACTGAGACTCAACACTTTCTACAAGGCAAAGTGCATGCACCTAAAAGATAATCTCTATCCCAAGGACCACTAAGCAAGGCAGATTAAAATTAACAGGAGTGTAAAACCGTTAAATGACTTGCCCACAATCAGGCAGAATTGCAGTGCATGCATCTGGAAGCAGCAGCTGGAAGTTTTGATAGCTTACAGAGCACATACATGGCTTTTGGCACATACAGAAATCACGAAGACTTGCTGGAGTCCCTGGTACAGAAATGTGGATGCATCTTTTCTTTCTTTTTCATGTACAAAACTAAGTTTTTTCTCTGCCTTTTAGAGTCATTGCTATATACAGCAACAATATATTAAATACCTCACAGTTCAATTAAAAGAGATATTCATATTATTGAAGTAGTTACTACTGATATCAGCAATCGCTGCTAGTCCTGTTGCTAGTCATTGCCAGTGTGCCAGTTTTGGCTGGGACAGTTAATTTTCTTCATGGTAGCTAGTATGGGGCTATGTTTTGGATTTGTGCTGGAAACAGTGGTGATAATAGAGGGATGTTTTCGTTACTGCTGAGCAGTGCTTACACAGTCAAGGCCTTCTCTGCTTCTCACACCACCCCACCAGTGAGTAGGCTGGGGTGCACAAGAAGTTGGGAGGGGACACAGCTGGGACAGCTGACCCCAACTGACCAAAGGGATATTCCACACCATACGATGTCATGCTCAGCATATAAAGCTGGGGGAAGAAGAAGGAAGAGGGGGACGTTCGGAGTGATGGCGTTTGTCTTCCCAAGTAACCGTTACGCGTGATGGAGCCCTGCTTTCCTGGAGATGGCTGAACACCTGCCTGCCAATGGGAAGTAGTGAAATAATTCCTTGTTTTGCTTTGCTTGCACGTATGGCTTTTGCTTTCCCTATTAAACTGTCTTGATCTCAACCCATGAGTTTTCTCACTTTTACTCTTCTGATTCTCTCCCCCATCCCACTGGCGGGGAGTGAGTGAGCAGCTGTGTGGGGCTTAGTTGCCAGCTGGGGTTAAACCATGACAGCCAGTCAAACTAACTCCATATGGAGCTGAATATGGCTCTTCCCTTCGCTCAATGCTATCATGTTTGGGCAGCCTCCACGCACACCAGGAGACCTCACTTCATATATTGCCCTCTTGACAGCATTAAAATGACTGAAACAGAAGTATTACCAGTCTCACTCAATGCTGCTGCAAAGCAAATGAAATATCCTGCTTCAAACGCTGTGGAAGAACACATTCATAGGAAGCATACAGCACTGAGAGGGGTCATCTGGAAAGTAAGTGGCTTTGCTGGGCTGAAGCACAATGTTATTCACTCCCACAGTTATATGTGCAACTAGGAATGGATAGTGGGTATCGCAAGGCTAATTAAAAGTTGTCACGCACTTCATCTAGACAGGGTCTGTGCCTCTGAATAGATATGGTGAGCCACATCAACGGAACATGCTGCAAGCTCACCCCTGGGCTGAAAGCTCCTACTGACAAGAGCCCTGATGTGGCAATTCACCTCCCAGCAAAACTAGGAGCTAGGCAAGTTATGGGCTTTGGCTTTGGGGAGGGAGAACATACCAGCAAAGTACCAAAGAGAATCCTGGCAGACGCATTTCAACATACGGTATTACATGATGCAGAATGCTCTGCTGTGAAAAGACTCACGCTGATTTCCACCAGGTTGTGCCTAACTTTTGGAAACTGAAAATTATAGAGAAAGAAGAATTTTTGCCTTACATATGCATTTACTCATTTCCTTTCATTGCCGATTCCTATCACTGCAATTACTTTACATGACAGTTTTCTTGTTAAGGGTTACAAACTGGCATACAGCCCCTCCAAATTAGGAATCTAATCCTCCCACAACCATTTCTATGGAAATCTGATTGCTTTAGATCATCTGAAATTTTCACTGTGTGGTCCTAATAGAGTAACTTTCTTCCTGCCAAGATGATAATCCCTCTCCTACTCAGTTATTGTGCTAGGTTGAAATCAATGACACTTGGAACAGGCAAACAATGTCAAAAAGACTGTAATGGTTTCTGTAAATAGCAACTTCAGAAATCCATGTTATGTTTAAAATACAGATCTTATCCTTAAAAGCTTATTCTGATTAGTCACACCTTTAGAGAAGTTATACTTCGATCCAATAGTTATTGAATGGTACACTGTTCCAGCTCCCAGCACGGCTAATATGTGGCAGTCAATCAAATAATATGATCGTTTCTCTTGTTTGGCAAAAGCACCAGTCTTCCTCCAGAAAAGGAATGGGGGGAAAAAAAAAGAATCATGCAGTTTTAACTTAGTGTCAGTTCATCGGTCTTTTTTTAATTAAGATGCTAGACAAGTATTAGGCAGACATAATAGGAAAATATTACTTTGGCAATTGAGAGTGTTATATTAGATCTAGTAAAAAAGAAACAGATATTTCTAAACTAAAGAACTTAATCAACTTTTTAACTTTTGTATGTATAACTCTATTTAGCATTATTGATAAAAATACCATTAAAATAAGTACCACCAAAATCACACTGAATTTGTAAAAAATACTTGAAGAAGAAACATTTAAAAAAATGAAAATACCTTTTCTAAGCCAACTTTGACAACTTATGAGGTAATTTTCTGTTTCATAACTGCAACATTTCAATACGCTCTGACAGCCTTCGAGCCAATGTGCTGACACACCTTAATTTGTCTTTTCTGATTCATGATTTTCCACCTTCCCAACCCACCCTCTTTCCTTCCAGAAGTTAGGTGTGAAATTGAATTAAAGTACCAATAATGAGATTAAACTGTGATTTTTTACACATCACAGAGAAACTCCACATCCATACTTGGAGACATTTCTGACTTGCATTTTTTTAAACTTTTCCTTTTTACTAGAAGTTTCAATCATCAGTAGAATGAAGAAAAAAACTCAACATCAACTAACATATCCTTATGAGAATCATAATTATTACACTATGTTAAACAGGGAGGAATAAAAATTTTGTAAACATACCTGAACATTTCAACTTCTAGATTTTCTTAAATTTAAGTCAATGTTAATTTTTTGAATGAGTTTTCTAATTAGTTTTCTAGCCCTGAAGTTGGGATAGTGTATGATATGAAGACTACGTGCATCATTATTCTTCATCTTCTTTTACTTAGGTAGGACCAGTGGATATAAACAGAAATTTAACTAAAACATTGATGCAGCTGCATCATTATTAAATACTAACAATATAGACACAGAAATTTTAAGCCCTGAAGCACTTTACAAGCTTTGAGCTTCACCTGGCAATCTACAATGTTGAACTGCAGTAACAAGAACAGTTAATACCTTTTGAGCTTTATATTTTTATTTGTAGGGCTAAGGACTAGGTAGGTCACAGAGAGAATTAAGTTAACAGGATTGCCAATTGCCAGAAGACAACAGCAACAATATCAAGTGAGGCACTTTTGCAGTGATAAAATTAGGAATTAAATCGAGCCTATCTGAATTACAGTAAAATGCTTTAACTATGAAAACCTTCTGGTTTATATATTGTATCTGGGAAAGACATTTTTTGCTCCAAATCTGCTACGAGTACTTTTCACTGCAACACAGAAATATCACACTTGCATATGGGAAACAAAACTTATTTCCCTGAAGTACTGAATGACTCACAAATTCTGAATGCTGACAAACACTAATTTACTTCATGTTGGTATAAGACTTCTAGAAAATACCAATTAAATTAATTCAAAGAAGGCAACAAATCTCATAGCTAATATATTCATAGTAATGCATTTCTAATGTAGAAACATATTGCTCTGCTAGACAAAAAAAAAAAAAAATTAGTTTGAAATCCTTCCCCCAACAATTCCTAACATCTGATCTGTCAGAAAAAACACTTATTTCAGTCTGTGGCCTGTATCAACAGCTCCTAATCAATACAACTTCAAATACAACAGCAGAGACCAAATACAGACAACCAGGCATTTATGTAACTTAGTTATGTATCAGGTTTACATGCTACAAAGAATATAAACAAGACATGATAAAACATTAGTCATGTATTTAAGTCCTCAGTTTCTATTTTAAAAGTTAAAAAGTGTAAATATTACATAAAGTTAATAATGTGAATTTCAGTGCCTGTAACTACATGACCTTAGTAAGACAAATATTTTTACAGCTTTGTACGGAAAACTGTACAGAGAAAAATCACATACTTAGAAAACAAAAAATTTAATATGCTTGAAGTTTATCTTAATCCTTCTCACATTTACAAAAATACATCAAACAATATCCACGCTTGTGTTAATTTTCTAAAATTATCACTGCCAATGCCAGTTATTGAAGCAGAGTTGAAATTCAGATGATGTTAAAGCAGGTTCAAAAGATTGCAAAGTTTTAACTATGGACTAGTAATAACACAGGTTGGACACTTCCGTGTACAATGTGTAATGCAATATTCAGCTTCTTAGCAAAAACCTAGTGCTGTATCAAGTGGTCTTAATACATTGCCACAAGGGGATGCTTATAAATCACATGCCAATCAAGGCTGGGAGTAGTTATATATGGCTGAATAAGTTATTTTTCTCTAAGTTTTTTCAAGTGAACGTTATTTCTTAATTTTCTATATCGCATAGCTTATGTTTAAAAATAAATTACTATAGTGTCATACCTGAAATGA
This sequence comes from Pygoscelis adeliae, assembly GCF_000699105.1. Lineage (NCBI taxonomy): Eukaryota > Metazoa > Chordata > Aves > Sphenisciformes > Spheniscidae > Pygoscelis > Pygoscelis adeliae. The sequence continues at coordinate 5,657,224 of NW_008824231.1, read as the reverse complement.
CTGTTTCTTAAAATAGTCAAAAAATGACACAGGAGAATATGCACAAAGGCTGCCTTTAGCACAGAAAGGTCAGTTGCCTTACAGTCCTCATGAAATACTAGAGTAAGAAACACTCCTCTGAAGAACAATACAGAGGAGGCACCTAACTTTCAGATGTTAGGTCTCCTCAAAGACTTTTTCTTTTCTACTGGTTACAGAGCAAGCAGAAGAAAAATCAGCCACCCTTGGATAAAGTCAGTCTTCGTGAATATTCCTGCCTCAGATCCTACAATCAACTTTTTAAACCTAAACATTTTTATTCTAAAAAGTACACATTGATATGAGGTGTATATATACACAGAAAAAAAAATGGTATGTACACATAATATTTTAAACTTAATATTGTAATCATAATTTCAGTTTTTGTGTATCTTGAGCCTTTGCAATTACTTGGTGGGGGTCTTGGTAAATAAAGGCTTCCTGATACATTTTTCTCTCAGAACATTTAATTATGAGTGAGTGGATAAACTAGATTTGAAAGCTTTATCTTTCCAAGTATTTGCCATCAGATTCTGTCCTGTTTTTCTCACTTTCAGAAATATTTCCTATTCCAGAAATACTGATTTTCAGAGAGATGAAGTAAGATAGGGGTTTCATTGGAAGCATCCATATTTCAGAGACAAGCGTCCTACAGAAAGAATAGTCTGTCTTTTTATTTCCATGTCCTCTAATGATGCCGTAGTACTTTAATGCTTGGATATCAACTCCCGTTCTGTTCTCATCAATGCCTCTTTCTATTTCCAGGCTATGAAAAATTGACAAAGTTAGAGAGAAGTACAGATGCTGTATCCACTTCTGTGTGAACCAGGAGATCCTGAACTTCCCCTTCACCTGGGAAGTGATATCCTTTAAGGTTAATCTGAAAAGAAACCGGTGGCATACCCAGTTTTTTGAGTGATGCTGAGACAGAGGCAAGTGCTACTAGAAAGCACACAACCTCATTTATGGAGAACTAAATTTGATCTTGAAAAGTAGATTGTTGGTGAGACCTTAAGATCTGAGACAGTTTAGGATAATTTTGATGGAATTTTGACAATCCCATATCCTGACCAAAACCAGACTCCTGCAATGCTCAAATCTTTCCAGCACAGAAAAACTTAAGGTGGGGACTGCAGGAGAGAGTGATCCTAACATCATCAAAGCTCTCCACTTCCATAGTCAGTTTTGCCTTAACTCCACCCATGCAGGACTCCTTTGCTGGAGCCACTGGCTCGCCACTCCTGCGCTCAGCCAGCCTTCATTCTTCCCCTCCGCCCATGCAGCTTTCCTCCTTCAGGACACTGTGAATTCCATGCAAGCAGGAGACCTCCAACTCTACAGTTTATTTCCCTGATATCACACCAACTGTAACTGAGACTAGTACTAACAGAAAGAAATGACATTTCCAAGTTGAGAAGGAAAAGAAACATTTCATCATTCTTGAAAGCATGATGAGCACGAGGACTGTACTTGTACCATTTTGTGTGCTAATGGAACAAAGGAAAGCCAAGGACCTCGCTGAGGGAAGCCAATTTAAGGATTACTCCCAGGACCGCACTCGAAGAGGAAAAAGAAATAAAAAATAAAATAAATAAATAAAATCAAAGAACAAACAGTCCCACTCATGCTAAGAAGATTGCTAAGCACAGCATAAAAACAAGCAAACCTTGCAGAGAGTACTGTGGCTGTCTTTGTGATCACTAACCAGATGCAACCTCGTCTCATAAGCTGGGGAGAATATCAAATACCAGGAGGTCCTCGCGGGCTCTCTCCCATTTGGTAGTTTCCTTTGTTCCTCCCAAGTATCAGGCAAGGAAGAAAAGAAAATGTTACAGTTTGCAATCAATACATTTTGTGAGCTCATTGGCAGGAATGAGTGAATACACGTCATTTTTTCCTATTTTTAAACTATCCACTATCCTATTAAGCACAGCATGTTTAATTACACATGTAATTAAAAAGAATTAAGTTTAAAATATTTTCATTACATCAGTACATGAATTATTAATAAAGTGTTTATATAAACCACATTTCATTCATTTTATACATAACAGTCTCAAAGTTGAGGCATATGCTTTCTAAGCTGTTTCCACGTGCTCCTAAACGAGGTGAAGATGACTTCTGCTCTCTCAGATGAAGGTACAACATAGCAAGTACTTATCAAATACAGCCTAACCATTCTCAAGCATCTTGCCTTTTTTGTGGTATCTCCATCTCTATGGCAAACTACAACATTTACGGTACTTCAGCAGTCAGAGATCCCAAGGTCCAGTACAACATTTCATAAAAACAGTAGCTTGATTCTCTTGGAAGGAAAGGAGGCACCATCCTCCGTGTGTGCAACGACTGTGGAGCAGCAGCTCCTTTCTTCCTCCCAGAAGACAAGCCTTGTGAATGACCCTGAAACCCTGGACCTTTGAGACCACTCTGTACTAAGACTGGTTAACTTTCTTCGGTGCCAAGTAACAACACAGAAATATGAACTCTAAGGACTGGCATTAAGAGAGTAGAAAAAGAAAAAAAGTATTTCTGAGTTCAAATAACAGCTCCCCACAAAATCTGGGAACGTTAAGTGTCCCCTAATGAATCAGTCTATGCACTGCCAACAGCAAGATCTGAAACAGGACATTACCATCTCAGTAACGACACCAGTACAAAGAGTCTCAAGAATTTACCAGGCAATTAACTCAGTCACTCAACATGAGATATCCACAGTCTCTGCACTTGATACAGCTACATAAGCTTCCCTTCCCAATCAATGGGGAGAAATAAGCACACAATTCCTGTGATCTGTTCGGACACCTTTCAGACAAGATGCATCACATCACGAAATCGCCAGGTTCTCTGCAATCAAACTCAAGTTTGCTATGCTGCTTCCACAAAGATAATTCTGAGTAGATGTATAAAGCCTAAATACATCATTATTTATATGTTTCCAAAAGAAAGCAAATGAATGTCTGGGCCACTGGGCCTGAAGTCTGCTCTCACTCAGGGATATTGCAAACCCATTTAAAGTTTTATGGGATAACCCAAAGAAATCTGGGACTGGGCAGAAGAGTCGCTTCTCATTCAGCAGAAAGCAGCTAGATTCAACAGAGACAGCATAAACATTATAGCCATTACAGGATTCACTAAAGGTTACTGTCAAGTTAACTTCACAGTCCAAAGTTACACTCATAAAGGTATATGGCACTCCTAACATGTAACCGAACAGCTGAACTACAAATGCAGTCATACTCCCAAAATGATGAAGAATAAATTACCAAAGTACTACAACCAGTGAAATAGTGTAACAAATTACTTGCTTCAGAATTTAAAAGAAAAAAATAGTCAAATACATTTTAACTCTAAAGTGGGGCTAAATAGGGAACACATACATTTTATTATATTCGGTAATGCAGAACATGGCTTACTCTTACGCACAAAATAAAGTAATATTTTTATACCTCTTGATTTCCTTTTATTTAATTAATTTCTACCATAGGTATTAAAGTTATCACCAACCAAGATAAGTGTGGAGTGCTGAAGCAGGTACATTCAAAACTGCTTGTCTAATCTAGGCTATTTTGCCTGTTAAAATCCAGACTTGCCACTTCTCTTTAAGATGGGACTTCATTCAGTCTCAGAAATAAGCATTCTGCCCTATGTCATGGAGTCCTATAGCAGCATGCTGCCTCTGCTACTCACGCTTTCTCTCATTAATGGGTATTAAGACACCGGATTCACCAGTTGACTCTGGAACATGGCAGCTAACTGGTGTCTGACAGACAGGGCTCATACAGGGAGCTCACCGAAGCAGAGTATGGAAACCAGCAGAAAAAACAGATCTTCAGAAATCAGAAGCTTCCACCATCTGACCCTATTCACTTAACATTGCTGCAGAAACATCTGAACATCATTATGTTACCTAATGGTAAGATCTTACAGAAGTACAGGACAAGTTCCCAACAGAACAAATATTTAACAGAACTATACAGGAGATAACAGGTCTTATACATTACTTCAAGCATCTTATGATTATTTTTCTTAATAAGTTATTCATCTCTTCATGAACTGCAACCATAACAGACAATACTTAATGACTGCAAGACTGGACTTTGATTTCAGACATTGCTCAGTGAATAACAAGACACATAGGGAAGGGAAAAAAGGCACTTAGATGAGAATAATTGTACCATGAAGTTACCGCAGCAAGCTTCACATACATCTCAACAGTTCTTGTTTTGCATAATGAGGCAGGTTATTTCTGGCTGAACTTATCATTGCAGGCAAAAGAGAGCGAAGTTAGCCACAAAATTTCCATATATTAAAAGTTTTTAAAGATGGAAAAATGGTGTTTGGCATATCTAGATAAGTATATTATCTACACGTTCATTTAATACTTCTTTTTAATGCTATTTTCCTTTAACTATCTTGTTCACTCAATACATTCATTGCCTGTGATGTCTCTCGAGGGAAAAGTTAAATATTCATTCCATCTGCTTTAAATTCCACATTTGAGAATTTGCAGTAAGCTTAAAACATCTTTGTTGCCTTATAAATATTTAAAGAGAAAATATCATTATATTTAAACTCCCAGAATTGTTATTTTACAGTAGTTAAGTTTTAAAGTTTGTATGCTAATCTGTTTTGGTCATAAACACAGGATTCTTGGGCATTCTCAGATCACTAATACTTGAAGCACAACTTTAAACAGCACCAAGAAGAACCTATTTAATTCCCACTGTTTGTACGTGGAACAGAAACTGCATTTATTATAATCACCTTCTACTAAATTCTCTGGTTTGACAAACCAAATTTATTGTTAAAGACATTTTAAGAGCTGATGCTCAAACTGTCCTGCTGAGTTGAAAAAGTGCAGCAGATACATACTATCAATCACTCCAACTAGCAGTAAAGTCAGAGGTTACAAACCTGCCACATTCCCTCTATGCCTGGGAAGATCACGGAAAAGATCCTCCTGGAAGCTATGCTAAGGCACATGGAGGACAGGGAGGTGATTCAAGACAGCCAGCATGGCTTCACCAAGGGCAAGTCCTGCCTGACCAACCTAGTGGCCTTCTGTGGTGGAGTGACTACAGCAGTGGACACGGGAAGGCCTACAGGTGTCGTCTATCTGGACCTCTGTAAGGCCTTTGACATGGTCCCCCACAACATCCTTCTCTCTCAACTGAAGAAGTATGGATTTGATGGGTGGACTGTCCGGTGGGTGAGGAATTGGTTAGATGGTCACATCCAGAGGGTAGTGGTCAACGGCTAAATGTCCAGAAGGAGACTGGTGACAAGTGGCATCCCGCAGGGGTCCGTATTGGGACCGGTCCTGTTTAATATCTTCATCAATGACATAGACAGTGGGATCGAGGGCACCCTCAGCAAGTTTGCAGATGACACCAAGCTGAGTGGTG